>NW_017307800.1:304844-382231 GCF_000935625.1 Nanorana parkeri
CATCATACCCGTCCTCTGCACCCCATTCCACCATCATACCCGTCCTCTGCACCCCATTCCACCATCATATCCGTTCTCTCCAATAACGCCAGCTATAGAGGAATACATCAGATCCCAGCAATAATACATTATAGTATAATGTACTATTGCTACGATTTGCTGCATTCCTCTATAGCTGCTGGTATTCTGCACTGTGCCGCTTTATAATGTACTATATTGCACACCACACTTTTTTTTTTACTTCCACCGCTCCAAGCTTGCTCCCGTGATGGACTACAATCTCAATACAAACTAGTAGTCCATCACTGGAGACTTTTTTTTTTTTAATCCGATTAATCGAACTTAATAATTGGCTAACTAATCGATTATGAAAATAATCGTTAGCTGCAGCTCTAGGAATAACGTATTATACAATCTAACCCTATGCAAAAGAACAAAGGATTTAACCCCCTATTATTTTACAATAATCTCTTGAACTGGCAAGCAACCACATTTTACTGTGCTTATTTAAAAAAATAAATCCCATTGGCTGCCAATGTATTGCAGAACCACACAGCTCAATGGCAGGCAAAACGCAAGCTAGCTTCCTGCCATCTCTTGGGGACTTGTGTGGTGAAAGTCCCTTGAGACCCAGAGAGACACAAGAAGTCTTTAAGTAGTTCACCTCTCCAGCATCTCCAAAATAAAACTGAAATTAAGGAGTTTTGTGTTGCCTGATCTTTTACATTAAGTCAGTCATATAGGTTAGAAAAAAATAATAATAATTAACTTAGGATAAGAAATAGAATGTTGTATTTAACCTCCAGATTTATATAACCACACCCACATTTTAAAACAGTTTGCTGGACATTCTTCCACACAGGACCACTGCTTTGACTTCAAATAAACAATTCACAAATACAGAAATGAGAATGCTGACCATTCGTTAAAAAAATGCCAATAACCAAACTGTGATACTTACCAAATGGCTCAAAAACTTTGAGATGCCACCCTGGTGCAAGATCTGGCAAGTTAGAACCCTTACTTACATGCATGCTTCACGTAAGTGACTCAAAGTCTTCGAGAACTATGGGGTCAGGGCTTTTCCCCATAGTTCTCCTAAGGGTCACGGGAGAACACAAACTACTGTCCTCCCGTGACCCAAAGCTCAGTATACCGCGAGCTACAGCCGGGATGGAACCCGACATTGCTGTCGAGATCCACCCAGCTGCGGGATTGACAGCTGGCTCTGCCTATCCAGAGGCAGAGCCAGCTGTGCCTGCCTCCTCCCATTCCGCCAGTCAGCGCTGGAGGATTGGACAGGGGAGGGGGGAATCCCTGCACGGAGCCATGAGCGACAGACACGGCTCTCTGCAGGGATAGATCGAGTCATTGAGCTCACTTCCCGATCTACTGAGCCAACCAGTGACAGTTTCATTGTCACAGGTCGGCTCAGATTATGAGGCTGAGTGAACAGGCAGCAGGGGTTCTTAAATACATTCCTGGCTGCTAGAGCAGCTGTGAGTGCGTTTCCACTTCCTTAGCCGACTGTTGGCTTTCTGGCAGGTAGCAGGAGAATTATGGGGAGTGTGAAAACACTCATCCCCCCATAATTAGGGGATGACACTGTGTGACACGGTCACAGGTCGGCTCTCTTGATCAAGAACTGAGCAATCGCATGCCGCCCCCTCTCCGTTCCTCCAGCGCCGACAGAAGGGATGGACGGGGAATGGTGCAGGCACAGCTGGCTTTACCCTCTAAAGAGGCAGAACCAGTTGTTAATCAGGCAGTGGGGTGGATGCCGACAATGTCGGGATCTTTCCCGTACGCAGTGCACCTCTGCGATGTCAGCCTATAGCAGGCAATAGCTGAGTTTTGAATCACGGGAGGATATTAGTAAACGTTCTCCTGTGACCCGGAAGAGAACTATATAAAAAAAAAAGGTGGCCCATAGATCTTTCTTTTAAAGGTGCTGCCCCTCCAGCCTGACTACCGGCATTATGTATCCTGGGCTACACTGCCCCTTCTGTGGGTTTGTGACAGACATGGCTGGTGTCTGCATCTAGAGCGGAGGGAGATCAACAAACATATGTTCGCTGATCTCTCCTCTGGTGAATGAAGCCGTAAATGGCGAGCATTGCATAATTTCCTGTTTCAGAGCTGCCATTCCCCAGCAGCGCTAGTTGAGAAAGAAGCTGATCAAGCACGATCTGTGATAGATCAGCTTTAATGGCCTCATAAGTGACATTAGGGATCTAACAGGCCAGAGTGCGACCAATAATTCTATGGCCATTTATAGTTAACTCTAAGTTGATGACTTAAGCTTTTAAACCATCGCCTATGGACAATTTTGGATATCAACATTTTTTGCCATTTCATGGAAGCACTCAATTTTGAGGCATTACATCTATTTGATGCAAGTTCATCTTTTTTATTCTACTAAAAATATTTGGCATTATATTTGGTTTGTGTGCAATAAAATTAATTTGAATTTATTGTTTGTTGAAAAGTTGGATTTGATACACAGCTGGGCAAATAGCAGGGGGCATAAAAAAAAGCAATTGTCACCATTTTATTCTTCGAGGTCGTCAGGATCTTTATATTAAAAAATATAATTTTGGGTAGTTTTAATTAAATACATTCAAGAAGAATTAAAGGAACCAACCTTTCCCCAGGTGGGTGTTTATGGACATATATCTGGCTGTTCCAGTCAGGCTCTTGTGTTCCCGATAAGGTATGTGCTTTTTGGTTTCTGGGTCTATGTACTCCTTGGCCAGTCCAAAGTCAATGATGTGAATAATATGCTCCTTCTTATTCCCTTGACGACCAATTAGAAAGTTCTCTGGTTTTACATCTCTGTAAATGAGGTTCTTGGAGTGAACATATTCCATCCTTGTTATCTAGAGATATGAAAAGACTATGTCAAGAAGAAGTCCTATTCGTTTTTCATATCCTTCAGTGGTAAAAATAACCTGCAAATTTCGGGTGCTTGTGAGTACATTAAGACCAAAGAGGATGAACCTGAAAGCCAATTATTTTTAAACAGACTAGAACCAACATAAACTTTCCTACAATGTTTAACCGCAAAGAAATGTTACAGTGCTTTTAGCATCAACAGTCCAGGCAGAGTGAGCCTAATTTGACATAAATAAGTACCTCGCTGAATTATGCCCAATATTGCCTTACTATGCAACAGATTTATCAGCAAGGCTTTGCTCTCTTAGGACATAAAAGTGACTTAATACTGGGAAACCTACTATGGCACATTGGCAACTATATATCTTAGAAATGAGAAGGAGAGATGCCACAAGTATTTAAGCAGGCCTTTACCCCTTTCACTAAAAGAATATCAGTAAGGAGCTCTGCATGCTAGTATGAAATTAACTTAAATTTGTTAAAGATTTTTTGCTTTCAACTCTGGCTCGTTCACACACTAGCCACAGAGTTTTACAGTGTTGGCTAGTGTTCACTCGGAGAGCCATGGGCCTTACCGTGTTACAACACAAGGCACTTTTTTTTTTTCTTAAATTTGGAGCGTACACTACATTCATGTCTCTGCATGGCAGCGCTTTACACTAAGCTGCATGACCTCCAGTTGGATGCAATGCAATATGTCCGCATTTTACTGAAGCCCACCACACATCAAACCGCATTATGTTGTGAATAGGGCACAGAGAAAACAATTGTTTTCTATGCATTCCAATGGTGACCGGTGCAGAAAAATGCTGGTCACTGCTGTATCTGTGAACGGACCCTTACCGGTTCCTACTTTCTGGGTGAATGAGGCACTAGTGATTTAGCTCTGGCCCCACAGATGCATCCTAGGAAGGACTACATCTGCAGTTTACAGATGAGAATTCCCAGGAAGATATTTTTTCCCCCCTCTCAGATACTCTGGACCAGGGGTAGCCAAACTCCGGCCCTCCAGCTGTGGTGAAACTACAAATCCCATGATGCATCTGTCTCCTGGAGTCATGTCTGTGGCTGTGAGAATCTTGCAATGCCTCATGGGATTTGTAGTTCCACCACAGCTGGAGGGCCGGAGTTTGGCTACCCCTGCTCTGGACTGTCGCATGTTGGAGGCAGATCCCAAATTCCAGGAAGCAAAAGGGAGATGGATTCATATGCCCTTAGGTGAAAATAGCCACTGTAATAAGAATGATGGGGGGGGATATACAAAGAATAAATAGCCTGCAAATACATAAAGTCTGTAGATTTCCATTACTAAACATTTCTAAAGGTGCCTTTGTCGTCAATTTTAAGAGCATGGTCAAGTTGTTCTTTAAGGAAAAAAAACAAACAAAATATTCCAACAATAAAACATTTATTGGCCGAGTGTGAAGTATAAAAAAAAAAAATTAACAAAAATAAATCTCACCAACTGAATGGCTATCATTAGCACAGTCTTTAAAGTGAATGTCCGATCACAAAGGTCAAACAAATCCTCTAAACTTGGACCTAGGAGCTCGAGTACCATGGCATTGTACTTCCCACATGGGCCAAAATAGAAGACTTGAGGAAGGCCATCCGCTGGAACAACACAAAAAATAGTAATTATACAAGCTCAGAAAACCTGCTACATATTTACAAAAAAAAATAAAAAATTTACAAACATGTGGAAATATGCAAATTTTATCTTATACCTGTAGTTCCAAGCTGCTTGTAAAATCGATATTCCAGATGAAGCTGGGGTGCACGAGATTTGATTGGTTCCTGAAAAATAATTAGACAAATTTCCACTTTTAGTTATAAATGTTGTCCGTAAAAAAGGTTCATATACATTTATATATCATCTAGGATTTGCTTTATATTCACTTTATTTTATTTATTTTTACCAGGAATAGAACTTGTGCCTGTGCAGTCCGGAAAGATGTCAGGCGCAAAGAGTAAATACTGGGGAAAAACAAGCAGACAGTACAGCTGTACCTTTTCATCCAGTGTTTACCCTGTTTCCCCGAAAATAAGACCTACCCCGAAATTAAGACCTAGTATCATTTTTGGGAATTGCTAAAATATAAGACCTACCCTGAAAATAAGACCTAGCTGTGACCATTCCCAGGGCCGGTGATGGCATAAGTGGGAACTTGGAGAGGCGGGAGAGAATCAGCGGTGGCAATGAAGCCAGCGCTAGAGGAAGCGAGGCAGCACCAGAGGGAGCAGAGCCGCATAAGCCGATGCTTCCTCTATAGCGCCGTCTCCTGTCACAGGCGAAGTGATACCAAATGCACCCCGCCTGTGAGGAATCGATAGTGAAAGCGCACTTCGCTCATTCTGGTTACCAAATTGCTCTTGGAAAGGTACGGCACTCCTGATTGCCCTGATCACCATATTCTTAACTTTGTCATTTTGGATTATTTAATTTGAATTTGCATTAACTTTGGATTGTTGTACATAAAAAAACCAATAAGACCTACCCTGAAAATAAGACCTAGTGTGTTTTTTGAGCCACACAAAATATAAGACAGTGTCTTATTTTCAGGGAAACACGGTATCAGGCCTAGTAATTCCTAGCTGCTAGAAAACCTAAGTACTGATTTATTATAATTATTAAAAAGTATTTTGAAAAGGTGATAAAACCAGTTTCCTTTATGAACTCCCTCCTTACTAAAACCAGACCAATTTTGTATAAGGTCACTGGTAGGAGAACAGGCTATAGACGAGTTTGGTGTCACTTACAGTTAAATCCTGATTTGTTGAATGACAAGCTAATCCTGTCACACCTAGTTTTTCCTAAGACAAACCTACAAGAACAATCAATCTGCAAACAGTACAGAGGCAAATAAAACGCAAGTAAGTCTTAAAATGAATCTGAGGGAAATTGGAGGATTTAGGACTCTCATAAGCTTCTGGTAAACAAGAAGAAAAGCCCCGTCTTGCTATTGCTGATGCTACTGCACTACATGTCTGCGGTCCATGCCAACATGACACACAAATTTACAGTGAATATGGACAGCAGCATACATTATGGTAAGCCTTAAACATGCATTTGTCCTATACCAATGATATCTAACCCTTGTCACTCTATTTAAAATATCAAGCTCAAGATAAGGCCTCATGAACACAGGGCTAGAAGCTGTGGCTGGGGATTCCTGTGGCTGGAATCCCAGGTGGGTCTGTACAGCTACGAATGCAAATAAATTGCGTGCAGGGGGCAATCTATCCCAAACCACAGGTAATTGTTCTATGTAGCTATATACATGTATGTACCCACCTGGGATTCCTGCTGCAAGAATCCACAGGTTCTTCCTGCAGGAATTCTCAGCTGCAGCTCCTAAACCTCTGTGCATGTGGCCCAAGTGGTACTAGTGTAGGACAAAAGCATTACTTCTACAGCTGGCCACAAATATTGTGATGAAATTTGCACAGTGGGTGCCGCTGTCAGCCACCATCTCTTGGTCAGCTGACTGAATGAGCCAGGCAGAAAACCTTTAAAAGGAGCTGCCAACTCTGCTCGGGTATTCTGACAGCAGCAGGCGGCGGCTGCTTGCAGAATACAAAACAAACAGCGGGGTTTCTTGACAAACACTCTTTAGTGTTTGAGGAATCTGTTCCTATTTTCTTCGTTCAGCCCACGGGTTAAATTAAATATATAAAAGCAGTGTGTGGCCAGCTTTAGGCTAACCATAATGTATGCTGCTGTCCATATTCACTTAAAATGTGTGTGTCATGTTGGCATGGACCTCAGACATGTTGTCACATTTACAATTAAGTTGATTCTTTATGGTAATCTTAATTTTTCAGGCCACAAAAGGCTGCCACCAAGCAACATCAGCAATAGTAATGATGCAATAGTGATGGGGGTTTCCCCATTTACCACAGGCTTAGGAGAGTCATAAATCTCTCAATGTTACCACAATATGACCAATTACCTTTTTCCATGGAAATGTCCTTTAAGTTGCCAAGACACTCTGGCAAGACTGCTCTGTTATCTTTTACCTATACTTATTTTATCTCGCAAGTATACCATTAATGGTGTCACAAGCTCAACACACCTGTCTGAGAACACTGCAGTGTTGTACTGGATTGCATTTTGGAACCTAGCAAATGTAAATCTGTGAACAGATTCAAAAAACATATCCAAAGTTCCACTTTCCATGAGGTTTGATGCTTGGTAGTGTTAGCCCAGTATCTAATCCGTGATTGAGTCATTAGGTAAACCACAAACCCAACCTAATTATATTACGTGGATGCGAGAGTGTTGTAAAGAGGAAGCATTTTGAAGTTGGCTAGTAAATGTCTTTGCTTTAAAACTGATGAAACCATATCACTTTATGGACTCCAAATACCTCTTATTTTTCCAAAGGTCCTTTTTGTGTACAGATGGTAGCAAGCAACTGTGACCTAAGAATAAACCGCTTACCACACAGCTAAAAATAATTAATTGGTCCACTCTCATAAGCGCAGCATTAACTACATAATTTCTTTTATATTATTAGGAGTCAACAGGTATTAATGCAGCCAAACGTGTTAACAGATTACTATGGCGAACACTCCAGAGAGCATCATTGTATGCATACATAATAAATATATATATTAAAACACACACACTATATGCAGTGTACATAGAAAATTATGACTAATTTAGCAGGAAAAGGCTACCTTCAGATATGCTTTTGAAACCATAGATTTAGAGGCACTTTTTTCTACGTCATTTAGGAATATCTGGTGGTGCATCCATTCCGGTCATTAAATCATTTCCAACACCTTTTCTTTGTCAACCATTAGCAGAGTTCCGACCAGGGATGGCCAGACATACATCGGCGGACACACAAGAGAAATAGCATAGGATCTGTGTGCCTTGTTGCCTTCTCTCTCTCTCCCCCTTCCCCCCACCTCTGGATGTCGCAACTCACACCCTCTTCTCTCAGCAGCACAAGTCAGATGGATTTACGGCGCAGAGGCATCCATTTTTAGCCAATCTTTGATCCATCAAGACCTTATACTGAGCGATTGCGTCCCTGTCTGTTTATCTCCCATTGTCTGGGGATACTTAGGCTTTTCTACCTCTATGCATCGTCTCTGATCAGTACGCCCTATGTGCCTCCTCCTGGGGTCTGAGTCACCTTCCTACTTGAAGCGCGAAACGTGTCGGACCATTCAGTACTATTTTCTGCTTGGCGTTCCAGCTAAGACATTTTCAACTTTTGATCATGCACTTGAATTGAATTGATGTATATATGACCATTAAATTTGACATGTTGCACATTTCTATCATGATATATATGATCTCAATTGTGTGTGTTGCAGTTTGGAACTCAATGAATTTTGGAGGCGTCTGTGTTTTTAAATTAAATTTCATATATTTTTCTACTGATCATGTAATTAAATAAATTATATTTTTTTTAATCAATTTACATTTATTTGTAATTCGTCAATTTGGTGCCTACAAAGCCCCACTTTCTCTTTTTTGCTCTATGAACCATTAGTAAAACTTAATTGTGCGGTTCTAGGAGACCTAATACAGCTTGAAATTTCAGTTTAAATTAGCTACATATACGTTCCAGTCACATCAAAACAACAAAGTGTTTAAGTCGGTTTGTTTTCTGTAAAAAAAAAAAAAAAAAAAGACCCGCATCCAGTTAAAAGCAGTTTGATAGGACTCTTAAATTAAGTTACTTTTCTTTGGAAGGTAGCCACAGCCCTAATAGAGAAACCTGGGTCCTGCCAGTTTGCTGCAAAGTGGGACCCCTGTTCGCTGTAGAGAAGCATCTCCTTGCAGAGGTCCGACAGGCTCCCTGTGAAGTCAGAGCTAGAGCTCTTCAATCAGATGGATAACACGAGCTTTGTCGATTGTGGAGTTATGGGACTATGTAAGAGGGAAAGTTTGACCTCTAAAATGAGATCACTGCTTTCACACAGACAGCAAGGGTCCCGCTATGCAGGCTGTGACTACTTTACAAAGGAAACTAACTTTAAAGGAGAACTATGGGGTCAGTGTTTTTCCCCATAGTTCTCCTTGGGGTAACGGGAGGACACAAACTAGCGTCCTCCTGTTACCCTAAGCTCAGTATACCGCGAGCTACAGCTCGCGGTATACTGAGACGCCGCACCTGGAGCGGATCCCGACTTAGATGACGGGATCCGCCCAGCTGCGTGAGTGACAGCTGGCTCTGCCTATCTAGAGGCAGAGCCAGCTGTACCCGCCCCCTCCCCCGTCCGTTCCGCCAGTCAGCGCTGGCAGATCGGAGCGGGGAGAGGGGAATCCAGCCCCTCCCCCTGTCACGGCAGAGAGCCGTGACAGGATCGAGAGGTGAGGGAACCCGGTATGTGTTCGCTCACCTCCCGATCTACTGAGCCGACCTGTAACAGTCTCATTGTCACAGGTCGGCTTAGAACTATGAGGCGAGGGGAAATCACTCATGTCATAGTTCTCCTTTAAGGGCCTGTTCACACTTCTCCGTTCATGTGTGTTGTACATTACCGCACTTTGACATGCGTTAATGTACATCGTTTTACAGCAGCCCATTTATTTTGAATGGACTACCAACACACGAGACTTGCAGAATTTTTTTTAAAGCAGTGAACAGTAGTATGTTACCGTGTATTGTGGTGTGCTGCACCACAATACACAGTATTGTGGTGCAGCATTGAAATGCAATTTAAAATGACACCTGCAACATTCATAACCACAATGCACCAGTTAGCAAAAGGTGTGTTTCAGCAGTAAGACATTGAACACCTTTTTACTGATGTAAACTGAAGGTTAATTAGAGCTTTCAGAATATTATTAGGAGGATTTCTATTCATTTTTTTATGCTTGAAAATTGCTGGATCGGAGATATAGCTTCCTTGGTCATGTGACAATGCTCTGGCTATGGGATTGGCTACAATTGAAGGTCACATGCTCCCTCATATTTGAAAGCATTGGGTACGGTCACTGGCTGTTATGGAGGAATTAGTGGTGGTCGAGCGCTAGCAACATGAATAAAAGGGTTGGTAGGGCCTCTGCAAAGACACTGTCCCTCTGCCCTGAACAAGTAAGGTGACAGGGTCTCTTTAGTTTGGCTCTCAACAAATATTTGATATACATTCTAAAGTATTACTAATGGTTTTGTGCCATAGACAGTATTGGAGGTTAGTATGGAAAGATTTGTAACACTGCAATAACTGTTTTTCTTATGTTTATACAGTAAGTATGTATGAAATAAAAAACAAAACAACAAAAAACAGACAAAAACACACAAACTCTTTTCTCCTTGTTCATTTCTCTATTTCCAAGGAACCTATGACCTCTGACATCTTGAACCCGGAAATAAGCTAGTTTATACACACAGCAGGAAAAGGAAGCATGTACAAGTTTGAGTCAGGAAGCCGTAGACAAAGCGGTAACTCTGGTTGATAGATACTCACCAGTTTAATAGCCACATATTCATTGGTGTAAAGATTCTTGCCTGTTAAAAGAAAATAAATTATTTAGAATCCTGTAAGAAGTTACATCTGTAATATACTTTTATGCCCAGGCTGCAGCTAGAAGGGCAATTAAAACTGCTCCTTAGATATTTACCTACTTGTAGGCAATTACCTCCCCAGCAGCATGATGAGTTCAGTGCAATGCAAATTAGTTAATTGCTAATTAGTTATTTATTTGTTGACAAAGAATTGCCCTAGTTTACACAGGTTGAATAATAAAAATAAACTGTATGCTGGGCTAAAAAATGCCAGAGTAAAGCTTTGGTATGTCAGAGTAAAGCAATAAACTGCTTATTCTGCAAAGAATCTAAAATGGCTTGGGACAAATTTGGCACTCTAGAAGAGATTACAAATAAATGGATCATAGTGATATTTAAAACTTTTTTCTGTATTAGTATCTCACAGGTTTTCAATCTTGAAATTAGTCAGTCAGCCTATGTAAAATAGAGAAAAGTTGTCACTGCTGTTTGGTATCATCATGTGCTCTAAACCAGTGGTTCTCAACTTGTGTAACATTAGGACCCACATTTGTCCTCGGTCATTAAGTCACGACCAAAGTCGCACTTCAAATGGAACGCACGGCATTGTGGGCTGCTGTGCTGTGACGGAGTTCCATCCATATGTGCATTGCTTGTACAGCTCCCAAACGCGCCTGTAGAGCTGCCGGGAGCCAGAATGTGATGTTACTCTGGTCCAGTTAACTCTATAGGACAAGCGAGGGAGCCATAAGCAATACATGTATGGATGGAGCTCCCTCGCTGCCATACCCCCAGCTTACACTCGGTGCCGAGCAGCATATTTTGAATGGCTGCTCAGTGTGAGAATGGACAGTGCTGTGCTAGGGGGAGGCTAAAGAGCCTCTCACCTAGAAAAGTTGAAGGCATGTGGCGACCCACTGAACACCAGGTCGCGACCCACTTTTGGGTCATGACCCGCCAGTTGAGGACCAAGGCTCTAAACTGAACACGAACCAGAGAAAGCAAATGAAGAGAGTTGTCTGAGGGGATTATAAAAGACAATTATAGACCAGTTTGTAATATTTGCTACTGTAGCAACAGGAGCATCAAAGTTTGAAGTCCTTGAGAATGTAGACAGCTTCCCTAGACATGCATGCGAAAAAAAAGAGTATCTACTCCAAATTGGAGAGAAGGATAGTGTAATGACAAACAAAGAGAAGCACCTAAAACATACCAGCTGAACTCCAAGGTCAAGGTACATCCGTTTCTAACCTTTTTCTGAGCAACAGTGGGCTCAGAGAAAGAACACCCAGATGGAAATTGCAGAGGATATTGTAGCTTGCCAATATGCAATTTGTGAAATGCATATTGACAAGCCACAATGCATGCTTCTGGAAGAATCTCCTTTGGACAGATGAGACAAAACTGCAGCTTTCTGGCAAGTCACATCAGCTCTATGTTGAGAGATGGAAAAAAAAATATGAAGTTTCAAAAGAAAAGAACACTGTACCTACTATGAAACATGGAGGCTAGAAGAGAATATATCTATATATTTATAGTTATATATATTTGATTTTTCAATTCCTTGCAAAACAAGATATTTTTCTGTGCTTCTGTCGTTTCTAAAGGGTTAGCAGAAATGTACAGATTTTTTTAAATGCTTTGTTATTTTATCCAGACATACACTTTTAAAAGGCCAAGTTCACCTTTTGCAAAAATTAAAAGCAATGCCTGTGATTGCTTTAATTTTTGCAAAAAAAAATATGCATCTTTCATTTTTGCTTTCAAGCCTGGAAAGCACTGCAACGGTGATCACTCGATCAAGGCTGCAGAGCTCAGGCTTCTGCACAGTCTCATACTGGCAGAGCTCCATACTGAGGAACTGGGCAAAGATGTAAGCAGTGGTGATGGAGGGGAGTGCTGGGGTAGGCAAGACTGCCATAATATGCGTATGTGTTATATATAACACATTAGGGCTAAAAGCTCCTGGGGGGCCCATTTGTTTGCCAGAAGTTTACTTCTGCTTTAAGACATGTCCCAAATTGGAACTATGGAGGCTTAAACAGTAACCCCTAAAAGGTTAAAAAAAAATTTTAAAAAAAGAAGCACAAAATCAGCTTGATATCAAAATAGAACACAAAATAAAAACAATGGTCACTGTAAGAAACTGTGCATAAATACATCTTCCTCCGGTCACCTATGAAACGTATAAAAGCTTGCGGTCTTGTACTTTGCAGGGATAGGAAATGCCTCTGTATATGTTGAGCTGTGCTGGTGAAATGGCTATGGAATACCTCTGTCTATGTGGGGCTGTGCTGGGCAGCGTCTCCCAGAGTAGTTCCAACACATTGACAGGCCAAATTGCCTTGTTTACAGTTGGGTCAGTTCACCCCAATGCACTGCAGTGGCGTGTGCTAAAAAAGTATGGCATGCAGTATTTTTTTTCATGGAAATACACTGCTATTCAGCTGTAACGCTCCAGCAGTAGAACTACAATGCAGTGCATTGGGTCATGATCTAAACTAGGTGACATTTCATACAATCCCCAATGTGGCAGGGATGCAAGAGCCTTGTTGATTTTATATACCAAGTGACCTGTGACATATGGCCATCCCATAGGTGATATAGTACATACAGAGCAAAAATATACAATAGTGTTTCTATACATTTATTATAGTCTTTTGTATTCTTATACTTCCCATTCTGAAACCAAACAATATACAAAAAGATACAAATACAAAAGCAATGCTGAGCGCAATCGGAGTGTGAAATGTGAAAACAAACACTCAAACAGTAATATTTGAAGAGAGCAACATTGTCACCTTGTCACCTTGTCACCACCTTATACTCCCCGTACCTGCGATCCCTTCCTGCTCTGTCCTCCATCATAAATGGCAATGCAATTAGCGTTGTGGCCTAGTAGCTAAATGCCACAGGTATTGCATGGCCGTTCCCCCACTGTCATATGCTCCCCCATACCCATAAGTGCCAGATAGCTTAGCTGGCTGAAATAGAGGAAAGAGCAAAGAAAGCACAGGCAAGGCGAGAATAAAAGGGCCAGGGAATCTTTACATAGACACTATAATTTTGCCCTGCATAGACAATCTGACAGTGTCTCTTTAAATATAAGTGCTGTCATATCACCAAACACATTCAAACTTTAAAGGCAGCTTTTAATCCGATTGGTGGTTATGAGAAAGCTTCCTAGAACTGGACTACCCTCCCTTTATGATTCTGTATGCGAGACATGAAAAATTCTTAAGGTGAGTATGAGAAATCCTCTCCTACAACACAAGCATACATTCTCAGACTGATTCATGATCATTCTCAATCCAGACAGCCATCTAGTGTGCTGGAACTAACAAATGTAATTACTGAAGCAGGTAGGTGCTCATTGTCTGCATCTGGGTTTCATTTGTAACTTTGAATGGAGTGTTCCTTTTAAACTGCCTAACTGGTTACTCTTGCATGAGCCAAACAAATCTAGCTGGTAAAGTTACTTTAAACCGTATGTGACGATAATCAGCCAGTTAGTGAAGAGCAAAGTAGTGTCACTGTATAACATTGATCAAGCTGAAACCCTGCTGTACAATAACTAGGACTATTAGAAAGGATAATGTGCTGAAATCTGGACTTGTTCCTTAAGCACTAGAATAAATATTTGATAGCTGTCAACATCTAAATGGCAATACCAGTCCTGCGAAACTAACCTGCTCAGCACTGCACTAACTCAGGGTGATCTAAGTAGATGGCCATGTCTGCAATATGAGAAGCTGCCACTTATTGCCTCTGGAAAATATTTCAATACCTTTAAAATAAACTGCAGAAAGGATTTAAGGTTTATGTCCTAAAGAACACATTGTGAAAAACTTAAAAAGCTGTCGTCTTGTGCAGAAGTCTACAGAAAATATGTAAGAGGGATGGGAGAAGCTCCAGACTTTTTTTTCTTTTTTTCTAATTACATTTAGTTCTGAAAAATGGGGTGGAGGGGGATCTAGTGTGGAAAATCTGTTTGCGTCTCAGCTATGGCAAGCACTAACGCGGTAATGATTTTTAGCCATTCCAGCAGCAGCTTGCAAGGATTGTATAAATGGTTCTCCCTTGCATTAGGCTCCTTCAACTACAGTGCATTCAGAAAGAATTCAGACCCCCCCTTCATTTTTCTCCATGTTGTTATGTTGCAGCCGGATACTACAGTTTACATTCTTTTTTTTCTTCTCATTAATCTACACTCAGTACCCCATAATGATAAAAGAAAACAGAATTTTGTAAAATGTATGAAGGAAAAACTGAAATATCACATTGGCATAAGTCAGGGGTGTGGAGAGTTAAAAAAAAAAAAAACACCACACAACTACTTGACTAAGAGGGGGGCCCAAGCTACTTCTGATACAAAAAAATAATTTTAAGCAAAATCGCATATAAAGCAGGCGAAGAAGCGCTTCTCACTGGTCAACGTGGTCATCTGAACCAAGTGCTCGCAATTTGCGTGCGAAATTCAAAATCCATAGGGCAGAGCTGTGCTAGATGGCATTATGGAGTACTGGAGGAGGGGAAGGACAGTGGGCCAAAAGGCAAGTAAAGCGCTGGGGGAGGGAATGTGGGGAGAGGGGGCCAGATTTGAGGGGGTAATTCCATTTTCCCAAATTACTTGGGAAAGTGAACTTACCCTTTAATGCACATTGAAGGACATTTATCAAAACTGGATCAGACAAAATCTGGAGCAGCTGTGCATGACAACCAATCAGCTTCTCTCTTTCATTTTCAAATCTTAACTGAGCAAATTTGGGAGAAGCTGATTGGTTGCCAGGCACAGCGTCCCCAGATTTTGTCTGCTCCAGTTTTGATAAAATTCCCCCCATTGTGTGCGTTAGAGAGCACTGCTTATTCACATGCAGATGGCAGTGGGGCCGGTTTTAATTTTTTTTTCTTCTATTGTTTTTTACTTCATCACTTAACTTTTTTTCATTTACTTATTCTCAGTTTCACAGAACATCGAGCAACTGCATTGTGCTCAATTCTGCGCAGCCTGTGACAGCTGACATAAGGGGGCACTGAGTAAAGCATTCCTGTCTCACAGAGAGAAGATCTGAGAAGGGGCGTTCTCCGCTTTGCTCTCCATCCTGAAAACATTGTCATGATCCCGGGTCCCCCAGAAGAGCAGGGGGCCCCAAAGACCACAACACAACGGGGGGGGGGGACGACAAGATGGCTACTCATTTTATACAAGTGATCTAAATATCACAAAATGAGCAGCTCCCATGCTCTACGTTCAGATCTGCTAGCCTGCTAACGTAGAAAAAAAAAAAAAAACACGACCTGCCCGGAACTGCATGTCCAGGGCGTCAAGCGATAGGGATTCCGCACACCCTTTGCCCTCATTCACACTAGAAAAGGCCGGTACGTACAGCCCTGGGCAGCTCCCGGGAAGGACAGGTGCTGCATGTGATTAGTATGCAGCCCCCGTCCTTCTTTATGGGAGTAAGCGGCAGTACGCCGCCCTATGCTCACCCGCCCTGCACGTTCGTGCAGGTGCGGGTGTCCGTACTCATACGCCGACAGGATGGGTCCTGTCTGCGTCTGAGCCAGGAAACAGGCACCCGAACGGACTTGCACTTGGGGCAAGCGTAGGGCGGCGTACGGCCGCATACTTCCATAGAGAAGGACAGGGGCTGTGTACTAAATCACACGCAGCCCCTGTCCTTCCCAGGAGCTGCCCGATATGGCCGTACAGGCAGCACGGAGCTGTACGTGCCGGCCTTTTGTAGTGTGAATGAGGGCTTTGCAACAACACTTTTCCAAGTGCTGGTCGCCCAGCCCAACTGAGCAATCGGGAGAGAAGGGCCTTAGTAAGAGAGGTGACCAAGAACCCGATGGTCACTCTGACCGAGTTCCAGAGATCCTGTGAGGAGATGGGACCAAGTTCCAGAAGGACAACCATCACTGCAGCCCTCAACTAATCTGGCCTTTATGGTAGAGTGGCTAGACTGAAGCCTCTCCTTGCCACCGCTTGGAGTTTGCACAAAAGCACCTAAAAACCAGGCACTGCTCATAACCTGCCCAATAGCTTCCCAACAGTGAAGCATGGTCGTGGCAGAATCATGCTGTGGGGTGTTATTCAGCAGCAGGGACTGGAAGACTGGTCAGGGTTGAGGGAAATCTATATGGACCAAAGTACAGAGATTTCCTCAATTAAAACCTGCTCCACGGCGCTCAGGACCTCAGACTGGGCTGAAGGTTCACCTTTCAACATGACAACGATTGCATGCACACAGCCAAGACAACACGGGAGTGGCTAAGGGACAACTCTGTGGACAGGCCAGAGCACTAACTTGAGTCCTATTGAACACCTCTAGAGAGATCTGAAAATGGCTGTCTGACAATTCCGATTCAACCTGACTGAGCTTGAGAGGATTTGCAAAGAATGGCTTAAAATGACCCAATCCAGGTGTGCAAAGGTTGTCGCGTCATACCCAAAAATACTCAAGGCTGTAATTGCTGCCAAAAGGTGCTTCAACAAAAGTACTGAGTAAACGGTGTGAATACTTAAAGTGACATTAAAGCCAAATTTTTTTTTTGAGGTAAGTGCTAACATGTAAATGTTAGCACTTACCTCAAATGATGTCTCTTATTCTGATCTTCCTCTTCTTTCCCCATGTTTTCATCTGTCCCTCCAGCGGTGTGACGTCACTCCGATCCAGCGCTGACTGCTCTGTCTATCCGATCCAGCGGGGTCTGCAGGCGGGTGCACGCGTCCATAGACTTACCTTGCGTCTCTGCTAGTCTCCCGGCCGAGAATCGGAACTGCGCATGCGCCCGCGCCAATCACGATCACTTCCTGATTCTCAGCGCGGGAGCGAGCAGCGATAACGAGGTAAGTTTAAAACCAGTTCAAGCGTTTTTTGTTTTTGTTTTTTAAACTTCTTGCCTATATCTACTGCTTGCTAGCAGTAGATATAGGCAAAAAAACGGTTTAGAACCCCTTTAAGTACATGTGATATTTCAGTGTTTTCTTTTTAATAAACAGACATTTCTAAAATTCGGTTTTCACTTTATCATTATGCGGTACTGAGAGTAGCGGAGGGGGAAAAAAAAGAGAATTTAAAATATCTGTAGTATCAACCTGCAACAAACATAACAAAATTGAAAAAAGTGAAGGGGGTCTGAATACTTTCTGAATGCACAGTATAATATGTTATACTGGGAATACCCTGAAAGGAAAAAATACATTATATGGTTCATTTATTATGTGCAAGCACTCATGTGCACTGTGTCTAGAAGAGAGTTTCACACCTGGTGCTTTGATGTGGTGTGGCATACGGAGGAGGGTTCCTGTTCATCTCTACCGTGGAGACAGCTGTAACCTTGAATGCATGTGCACTACTGACTGTATTCACCACACAGGAGTTTAGGGCTGCTTTGCCAATGTACATCAGAACTGAACGGTATAAGGAGCATGCAGCTCTAATTAATGATAGGCATGGGCGCCAAATACACCGAAAGCTCTGCTTCACTCCCCATTGGTCAAATTACTGTGAATCCCACTGTAATATTTGGGAGCATTTCATGCTACTTTTTTTTTTTTTTTTTTACTTTGTTTTTTAGACCAGTAACTAAAATTTGCAGAACCTTTATTACAGATTTCCTTTAAAGAGAGCAGATGGAAAAAAAAAAAGCAAAAACCCTGTAAAAGAAGCAGTCCCATTTTTTTTTTATTGGCTGTGTCTGCAAATCAGACCTTTTGTTTGTGTTCTAAAAATAAATGGCACCGTGGATAAGACTGGCCTGTGTGTGTGTGAACACATACATATATAGCAGCTGTGATGGGTGTGGGTGGGGGAGCATTGCATATGCCAAGTCAAAACCCCATTGTTGCTGGCTTCTAAGCCTTTGAAAGACTGCCATGGGTGTGTATGAACTGAATTTTCTGTATCATATTTGCAACCTTCTAAAATGCAGATGATCTGTTAATCAAAAGGAATAAATACATTTAATAAAACCCTTGGATTAGTCTTACCTAACCGTAGCTCCCCAAAGTTTCCACAGCCAATCTTCTTTCCCACCCTGAAGTTGGGTCCCACCATAAGGACCCCTGAGGAGGTAGTCGAGCTGGATGGCCGGGAGCTATGGCCGGTCCGCACTGGCAAAGCTTTGGCTGCTCGTGGCCTGTCATCCTTCTCCCTGTTGCTATGGTCCATGTTCCTATACCATAAGAACCAGGCCTAGGGATCCCAGCAGATGCTAAGGGATTCCCAATCCACAAAGCCACAAAAACAATGGGCCCTTAATAATATCCAGCTGAGTATCCTCAGGGGCCAAAAGAACGGATCACATCACCGCACAGTGCTGCCAAAGTACCATTTCACCACCACTCGGCAAGTCCATGATGAAGTTCTCCCATTGTATCCTACAGGAAGGTTCCTGAAGAGAGAGAAAATAGAAGTCAGGGCACCGTTAACAAAAAAAACAAAAAAAAAATACTAGAAAATAAGTGAGACATAACCAAAAATCTATACTAGTGGCTTGTAGGAAGTTGATTTACTAAAGAAGAAGTCAACAGTGTTCCCTTTGCAAAATTAAAAAGGAGAACTATGGGGTCAGTGTTTTTCCCCATAGTTCTCCTTAGGGTAACGGGAGGACACAAACTAGCATCCTCCCGTTAACCTAAGCTCAGTATACCGCGAGCTGCAGCTCGGTTAACGGTAGGATACTGAGACGCCGCTGCGGATCCCGACGTAGATGACGGGATCCGCCCAGCTGCGTGAGTGACAGCTGGCTCTGCCTATCTAGAGGCAGAGCCAGCTGTACCCGCCCCCTCCCCCGTCCGTTCCGCCAGTCAGCGCTGGCAGATCGGAGCGGGGAATCCAGCCCCTCCCCTGTCACGGCAGAGAGCCGTGACAGGATCGAGAGGTGAGCGAACGCCGGTATGTGTTCGCTCACCTCCCGATCTACTAAGCCGACCTGTGACAGTCTCATTATCACAGGTCGGCTAGAACTATGAGGCGAGTGAAAAGCACTCACCTCATAGTTCTCCTTTAATGTTACTAAATAAGGTGAAGCTGTATTCACTTTAAAAAAACAAAAAAACACCACACACAAAAAAACAACTTTTGCTAGCAAATGATTGGGCTTTTATTCTTCATGCATATGAGTGGGTATTCAAAGTGAAAACAGCTTACCTTTATTCACCAACATTTACTTTACTAGGTACACAGCATCTATCCCATCACTTAATCATTTTCAATGTGTTTAAAGCAATCAAAAGATTGAAATCATAATATTTGTTCACATACCATATGAAACATTTTACACACACGCTATTGTGTACTACTGCTAATGCTTAAAAATCTACATGAAAAGATCTAGAAATAGAAGTACTCGCAGCCTCATCGCACCACCATTAAATGCTTTATAAAAAGGCATCAGCATTCAAAAAGGATCAAGGACGCATTTTTCAAATATAAATGGCATAAAGGCAACAAAATAAAACCTAGTTGTTAGGAGAGCAAAAACACTAGTCATAAATTCGGCCTTCCTTGTGCTGGCATTCCTATGGCTTATTCATTATTTAAATAAACGTCAGATGTTACCCAGTAGCCTGGAGCCAGTTAAACAAATGTAGAGACTAGAGCTAGGCTGTCTTTATAAAAAGTCAAGTGTAAACAATGAGATGTTGAAAATAGTCACACATACTGTGGTTAAAACTAGACTTCCATTTTCAGAATCAGACACAGGATAATGTGTGCATAAATTACTGTGCTGCAAGTAGTGATTCTTAAAGGAGAACTATGGGGTCAGTGTTTTTCCCCATAGTTCTCCTTAGGGTAACAGGAGGACACAAACTAGCGTCCTCTGGATCTGCTCTGGATCTGCACGCTGCGATGTGAACTGGAGCTCAAAACACCATAGGAATACATTGGACGCAGTTTTGATCCGGTCTGCACCTGCTCTGGATCTGCTCCGCGCTTGGTTTGAACGAGGCCTAAAGGGCAAGTATACTGCATTAGCAGTGAGCAAATATTTTTTCTTACAATGTTTACTTTAAGGGCTGTATTCACGTTTTTGTGGTGCATGAAAGTGTACTAATCTAAGTGCCAACATGCACTGCAATAAAGCAGACCAATTATTTGAATGGGTTACCCAACTCATCCAAAAAGGTGACCGCAGGTTTTAATGTAACACAAGCTCCACAATCCATGTGTGAGCTTACCTTGCATGGAGGTGCACTATAAAAATGCTCTCAGTACTTGGAAGGGAAGGAGAAGCCTGACAGAGCTAGGGATAAGAAAAGATAATCCCTCTTTCTTAAAAAGGTACACCAGGCCAAAACAAGCATTTAACCCTTTAATTACAGGGGGGGGGTGGACTTTGACAGCTGCTGAGATAACATACACACCTATACATTTTTTCCCTTTTTATAAAAAACACACACACACACACAATTCCAAAGTACAAATAAAAACAGGTTTTTAAAATATTAACACTTCATAATAAATTTAAAATTAAGATCCGTTACGTGTACAATCGGAAAAAAAAGAACCCATATTGAAAAAAGACTATACATTCCCTTTGGAGTATTCTACAGAGAATAGTTGAAATCACTTAGTAACATAATACAATTCCCTTGTTAATAACTGTCTCATCAGCAACACCAAGCTCCATGTGTTGCAAAGGAGTCGAAAGAGTCATCTCATGTATAGCCAAATCTCCAAGACTTATAGGCATCAGACTGGGCCAATTGTGCCACATTTTAAAAGGTAGTCACAGGATTGGCACTATACTACAGCCTTTGATATCTCAAGGGCTTTTTTTTATCATCATCGCTTTGAAAAATAAAATGACAAGTCAGAAATATTGTCAGCTTGTCATTAAATCCAAGGCTTAAAAAATAAAATATATAGAATAACTCAATAGGAATACCATTTGTCTATTCCAACCTTGTAGCCAGTGACAGTGAATGTAAACACAGGAAGAGAAGGTTCACATTACAAGTCATTTCACCCCCTGAGGATGTGAGAAGCAGCTGCACAATGTTTGGAACGCACACAGATAACCAGCCAAGTGTTTCAACATTATTTCAAACCTTAACAACTTGCAGTTAGAACCCAACCAGTAGTATATAACATTTTCTTCTACCCCGTGGTTAACATGAACTGGCTAAAAAGTAAAGAAAAAGCCCTAAAAGAACTGTGGGTAACCTTTTTATCCCATAGTTCTCTTTAGGGTCATGGGAGGCCATATACTAACCTCCTACCTTGACCCAAAGCTCAGTAGATAGCGGGCTATTCCCTCTATATATATGGAGAGCGTCGCAGCTGGGATGGATCCCGACAATACAGTCGAGATCCACTGTATTTGGGCGAGTACTCTTACTCGCCCAAATGCTCCGATGCCTAGCCCGATACTTCCGGTATTAGGAAGCCGGGCAGCGCGTCTTTACAAGCGGCTCGGCTTCCTGATTGGCCGGGAAGCTGGCTCCATACCCCCTCATCACCAAGTGAGGGAGCATGGAGCCGGCTTCCCGGCCAATCAAGAAGCTAGGCAGCGTGTCATTACACAGCGCCCGGCTTCCTGATTGGCCAGAAAGCCGGCTCCATGCTCCCTCATTACCAGGTGACGAGGGAGCAATGAGACAGCTTCCTTGCTAATCGGGAAGCCGGGTGGCGAGTCATTACACGCCGCCTGGCTTCCCTAATGGGACTTGTGGTATCGGTATTCGGTAACGGTGCATACCGAAAAAAATAAATATTAGTACTCATACTCTATACCAAAAAAACAGTATCGGTGCTTCCCTAGTCAAAACTGATGTCAGTTGATACCAAAGTATGAGTTCAACAAGCTATCAACTTGTTATTCAGGCAATAATTTTGAGAACTGTGACCTGGGATACTCAGGTGGTATCTAATTTGGAAATATCCCTCAACCTATAGACATAAGATTGTTGCCCAACCTAGTCCAAAAAGCAATGCATGATAACAAATGGTGGAAAAACAACACTAGCCAAAGTCTTCCGACTATTGAATCCAATTTTTTTTTTCCCCACTTCCTGGTCCACTCTGGCACAAATGTAATTTTGCATCCTGGGAAGATTAAATCAGCAGAGCATTGCTGAGAAATCTCATCTGTAATCTGACGAGATCTCAATGAAAAGCATATTCCTCCCCTGACATGGTGTGCATGGTCATATGCGCCAGATTTACAGGAAGTAAAGGGAAAGCTAGCAGCCTGCCCTTAGTTAAAATGGACGCCGTCAGAAGACTGGGGAGGGGGGAAAAAAGATAAACAAGGTACGCAAAAGACAAAAAGCTGGCAATTATCTAGAAGTATGTGTTTGTAGACTGTCATTACTAACAGGTGTAATTGTTGTTATGTTGAAGATATGGGTAAAGTTCCTCTTTAACTGCAAAGATCAATAAAAGTAGATGTTTTTGCCTCCTTAAAAATTGTCTGTTGGCTTTTGAACCTATGATTCCCTGGTAAACAATCTGCTGTACATACATTCTGCTGATCAGACTCTTTGGAGAGAAGACGAAAAAGGTGTGAACATTCAGCTTTCACTTTCATAAGCTTTCTGCAGTCAAGCCACAATCTCTTTATCCCTCCCATTCATGTTGCTATAAATATCCACTGCATTTTACCCCTGCAGGCTGCTCACTGATTCCACAGATCAAAGCACTTATTAACCAGGGTGGTGGTTTCCCAGATCTGTTTCCTTGATGGCTGTCCCAGCCCTGCACCTAGCAGCAGCCATCATTCAATGCTCAGACTTCAATAGAACACACTTTAAAATAACCTCTTTAGCAGCCACACAAGGCTTTGTTCTGAAATGAGAGAAATCTACCATGTAGTGGGGAAGAGAACGTAAACAAGTACATCTAATAAACTCCTTTATTAAAATGCAGAGCCAAGATAATGAACAAAAATGCAAATCAATGGCATGCTGCTATCAAATCCCAAGTAAGCTATGGAAGATAATGGCAATGTAAATATTAATAACAGAAAACAAAAACACAATAAACCAAAGATGACTCATTATCTTTCAAATGGCCAGATACTGCTGAAACTGATGTTGTAATCTGCTAACACATACTACTGTTTACAAAGTACTTCAGGATTTAAATGTAGATGTTGATAGGTCTACATAAGCATCACATACAGTTCTGTTTTTAAACTATGATACATAAGACAGTGTGTTACAATACACGCATTTGTATGTTAAAGTACAATACATTAGGCAGGTCATTAAAAATGAATGGGCTGTCAGACATCAATGTACACAAATATAGGCCCAATTAACCTATGCATTGGGGCACACTAGAAGGCAGATGCATTGCAGTGCACTGTAGATGGGTGCAATTAACTTTGAATTGTAACGCACATTTGTTACATGTTATAACGCATATATAAAAAAAAAAATCACACAGATAGAGCAATGTTCCCAGGGTCCCCTTCATCAATCAAAATAAAAAGGTACCCCACGTGGTCCCAAAACCTCACTATACATGTGGGATATGATGAACAACTAACAGCAAAAATCATATTTTGATGAAGGAATAATGGTGTGCTGGTAACCTCATTCTCCGTGTATTAGGGTGCCCGCACACCTTACGATAATCGCGGGAAATCCCACGATCGTACGATTATCGTAAGGTGTGTGGAAGCCGTGCGACCTCTACTACTGTAAGGTCACACGACTTTAAAAACACGAATATGTTTGAAAACCCGCCGAGCATCGTACGATGTTCGGCGGGTGTGTAGCATGTTCTTAAGATAAAAGCCGGACGGGCCGGTGTGCGCGAGCACACTGCCCGTTTGGCATTGCGGTCATCAGAAGCCCGCCCCTCAGGGGGGCACGGCTTGCGATCATCGCAAGTAGGATCTGCCTGTTTAAGATAGGCAGATCGTACGTTTTTTTAACCTCTTGCCGTCCGCCCGTAGTAAAAAAACGGACGGAAAAAACACAGGTCAGGACGCGCATTACACTGCAAATCCTGGTGTGAAGGGCCCTTACAGTTACTGCCCTTTAAACTGACCTCGCACACAGGATTGCCAAGTGCTGAAAGCCAACAAGCGTCAAATAACGGATGGCCATGGTTAAAAGAAAACCCGATTGACCTGACACTGAAAAAGTATGATTAGGATGCTCCTCACTGGCTCCAAGTATTAAAGTCAGAGATGTCAGCTTAACAGCCAGGAAACAGAAAAAGGTCAGCAATGGCATCCCTACGATTTCTCACCTTTTACCTTTAGATTTTAAGGGGGGAAATAATTATTAAAAAAAAGGTTCTCAAGCAAGACCGCACAATAAGACAATATTTAAGACTGAATATTCAGATCCTGTGTAAACCAAAAGTGTCTAATAAAAGAATTGGCCTTTACAACTACTCAGATACTCCCTGGAGTCATACTCTACCGTAAACCACAATGCAATGACATACATCATCATGTATGTAAACTTTAATGGACTGTGCACCATGCTCAGCCCAAACAGCCTCCAACAAACACCAGGCTGGGTTCCAATCTTCATTAGTTTGTGCTCAACATGTGCCCTCCCCAGAACATTACACTGAGAGTGCATTCACACTTGTCCCTTCGAGTGCGTTGGTTAATGTGCGTTGTCACACGTTAATGTGCGCTGCGTAGAGGCAGCACATTTATTTTGAATGAACCAAAAAAAAAAGCACAGGAATGGACTAAAGCATCCACAAGCTGCATTGTTTCTGCCATGTCCTGCGGCTGAGCTGCATTGTCTTAGTGTGTTGGGGTACCAGCCAAAATGCACTAAAGCTGGTATACAATGCTTCATTTTCTTTGTTAAACCCACAGGCTGAATGGAAAAACAAAGCAGATGCCTCCATTAAGGCTGCCAGGGTGTTGATCGTGGAATCCTCACTGTTTCTTTTGTATCCCGACAGCGACTGCCAGTCCCCGTCAGAACACCCAAACAGAGCTGCTAGAAGATTTTCCTACCAGCTCCTTCGATCAGCTGATTGAGGGAAGCTGGCCGAAAAGATGCCCACTGTGCGAATTTCTGCCGCTTCCACAAGAGCCTCCTGAACACATCAACTTGTGTGTTACTGCAATGCGAAAGTGTGTTGCAGCCCTTTGTAGCCTTGACAGAGGGGGGAGTGTTGTTGCCCCTGAAACATGTTGGATATTTTGCCTTTGTGATTGAATAATTAAAAAAGACTCATTAGACATTTTCATCTGCTTGGTCTGGTGGCCAAGTGGTCATGGTCAAAATACCTGAACGGTATTGGCTGCAAGATTTTCCTACCAGCTAGTTTGGTCTTCTGATCGAGGGATGCTGGTCGAAAGGGTGCAAAGTTCAGGCAGTTCTTCATGAACCGGCCAAAATTAGCATAATGTATAGCCAGCTTTATGGGTATGTGGAATAGCGTGTCCCCCACCAGTTAATGTGGTTACTCCCATCGAGCTCTATGAGGCAATTTAAAGCTGAAGATTAGTCTAACATTGTTCTTCCCTGGTCCCCATCTCATTGAACTAATATAATCGAACATGCCTCACTCCCACTCAGGTACCCAAGTCTTAATAGAGTTAAAGCATTTGGTCAGGAACCCTTTCTTCAACTGCCACAACCTTGCGATGTACATGTCGGGATAAGTAAAGCATGAGCTCCCAGCCACTAGGATGTGAGCACTGCAGGTCTTAATCATACTGCCATATTGCCATCTCCCCCTCTCCTCCAGTCTATTCACAAAACACGCAGCCACATGCTTTGTTCTAGGGCTGCAACCAACTAATCAATAATATTCGACAGTGAGAATAGTTGTCAACTCTTCTCATTGTGGATTAGTTAGTTGGATTCCCTAGCTCCCTCCTCCATGCTGGGAGGAGGGCACCGCAAGCAGTGTTGGGTTGGAGCCCTAGCTCTCCTCCACACTGGGAGGAGGCCACAGCAAGCAGTGGGCGGGTGCAATAGCCAGCCTGCTATTGCAATGTGAAATGTCCAATAGCAGGCTCACTACCTGTTGTATTTACATTCCGCTGCAGTCTGCGGAATCTTGCCACTGACAGCTGTCATTCCCCGGCTGAATCTATTCAAGCGCCTTGTGCTTCGGCCCGACATTCTGCTGTGGGAGGTGCGTTGCAGTGCCATTCATTTCAATGGCACCCCAAATGCGGCTCCCAACCACAGTGTGATCGCCCGCACTGGAATGCACGGTATCGCAATGCCATGCGTTCCAGTGCAGTGTGATTGCAAAAAAATGCTCAGGCAGTTTTATTCTGAAGTAAACATGGTTTGTGACATGGCATTTGTGTATTTTAAATTAAGGATGGTATTGCATTTTTTTTATCCGATTGAACAAAAAAAAACCCAAAGAAAAAAAAAATTGGCCAACTAATCGATTATGAAAATAATTAGTTGCAGCCCTACTTTGTTCTGTGAATAGTCATAGAGGAAGAGTGGAGACAAAATTGAAGCGCTGGGGTTCATGGAGACCTGCAGCGCTTACACTCAGGTCGGCCAGAAAGTACTGCTCCCACTCTACTTAGACCGACATGAAAAAAGAAGAAGATCTGGGAATGTAGACGAAAGCATTCGTCAGAGGATTTTGAAACATCTGATTCCTCAATTGCTCTAACATCTTTGTGTCGGACTTGGGCTTTAAATAATAGTGGTGCTTTATTATAATAGCCCTTTACTTTAACTTGCCCAACCCGACACATGCTCACAGGTCTCTACAGGTTTTAATCCTTCACTATGGACAATATAACAGCGCAATACATACACATAGGGACCCGTTTATAAAAGGTTTTCACCCAAGATTGACACAGCTTTTTGTCTGCAGATCAGCAGTCCCTTAATATGCTTGCCAGAGACAATATACTAAAAAAAGCCAAATTGTGCCAATGGTGAAGATATAATTTGCCACTTTTTTGTTGTTGGCTCAATAAAAATAACGTTGCAACATTAGACAAAGCAAAAAAAAAAACACAAATTTGAAAAAGAAAAGAGCTAAATGCTGTTAGGTTAAAAATGTTTATCGGCAGTCTGCTTCCTGTAATATGCTGCAAGAATACACAAATGCAAGTGCTTAGATGAACATCTAGCAAGAACAGCTCAAATTAACATGAAACCACATGGTCAACACACGCATCCTGGAGTTCTTGAAAATCCTGTTTTAAGTTTACGTAATCACCAGCCCCCTGTCAAAAATTACCTGCAAAGCAAACTAAAGCTCAACTATTTAAAAGCTTCTAAAGGGCAGGGTGGCTGAACCCAAAATGGGATTCTAAAATTACCAAGTCTCAAACTATGATGCTGCGCAAGTACAGGGAAAGGCTCGCCCAGTAAGCAAACAATTATATATTCAAAAAGCAAAAACATGTATTGATAAATCAAAGACATTAATTGTTTTTTTTCTTCTAGAAGACGGAAGGGGCACAGGACAGTGTGTTAAAGCGCAACTCCAGCCAAAGTTATTACTGCATAGCGCAGGAAAGGCTTGAAAAAGGAGAGGCGGTAACACTTAAAAGTAGAAGTAAAATGGCAAAACTTGTTTTTTTTCCATTTTGGATGGAAACAAACAAAAAGCAGGCAAATCTCACGGCTGAATACAGAGGGATTATAAAAATTATATAATTTTTTGGACGAAATAGCGGTGCCTCCCTGCGCTGCTCTGTATCCCAGCGGGGAGGAGAGAAACTGTCACAGGAGGCAGAGCGGTGCGGAAGGAGAGCAATGTGAGCGGCCAGCGTCTCTCCTAACCGTACTGCCCAGCCTCCTGTCACAGATCCTGTCACAAAAAGTCTGACTTTTTAATTTCGGTTTTGACATTTTAACAAGCGTGAGGTGATGAGGAGGTACAGCGCACAGCGTGTGTGGAGCCGTGAACAGGGCCAACTGATCGGAAGCCGATTAATCGATTATTGAAAAAGTTGACAACTTTTTCAATAATCGATTATAATCGATTATGTCGATTAGTTGTTGCAGCCCTAACTGGTTTTCAACAGTCTCTCCAGCGCTGGTGCCGGTCTCTGATCCAGCGCAGACTCCTCTGTGTCCGTTAGGCTTGCACACTCCTGTCTGCGTCCATTCGCTTTTGTTTCATTTTTCTCCCTCCACTCTACCTCGCATGCTCCAGCACCCTCCCACCTTCACAGCAGTTTATGAATGGGGAGTTCTTCAGCTGGCGCTGGAACAGGTAAGTAATTAGGAATTTGCCTAATCTTTTTTTTTGTTTGTTTAATCATAGGGCATACATCTACTGCTTACTAGCGAAAAAAACGAAATACTTGAATTCTGCTTTAAAGAAGACCTGCAGGCTATTCAGCAGTACAACTGAACAGGGGAGGAAAGCTGCAGAGGAAATCTGGTTGTCATTTGCCTCTCAGTATAGTTTGGCAGCAATTTGTGAGATACAAATATAACCAAAATAGAACTGTAATATTTTGTGGGAGGTAAAACACTTCACATATCTATTTTATCCATCTGCACTAAAATGCAGAACTGCCAATGTCTTGAGTAAACACTTCCGGAGCTAGATCAAAAGCAAGACCATAAACATCACACTATCATACTATCAGAGGACATCCATTTACAGGGTAAACGTTCACTCGTAGGGTCAAATCAACGTGAACAAGCAGAATTTAAAGTCGAATGTTAAAAACAAACGATATTTCAAACAAACATTCATCAAGTCTCTGATGGCATTATCAAAACTACTGGCAAGCAATTTCATATGAAAATCTACTTCCAACAACCACATAGTGCCTTTTATACCAACTGGTGTCAAAGAAAATTTCCAGCAAAATCGATCACTGCTGATGCCATCATTCTCTTTTTTTTGCCATTCAGAGCCTGCTCGAAGGCAAGGGCATGTTGGTAATTGCTCACAAAGGACAGGTTTAACTCCAGTTCTATGGGTGCTTAGTCTTGCTTATAAAATACTCACAAGTGCTATTTACTACTATATGCTTCTAAAGATTTCAGAATTGCAGAAATGCTAAAAGGCTTATGTGGAAGGTTTTAAACACATGGTAGGGACAACACATTTTCAGCTAGAAGTATTTTAAAATAGAAGCATAATGTGTTAGAGCTCAACTGAGATCTTGGGAGACGTTTCACAACCCACTGAGAGATCAGAGACCACATCCATGCCCCAAAAGCAGTATCGCTTTGGGAGATATGACAGTCCTGAACTAAATCAGTTATTAAAAAAAAATATATATTGGTTTTAACACCTTGTTTACTGCTTGGATTCCCAGTGTGCTTTGCTAATCTTTCCTTGCTGCTTGATGTGATGCAATCTCAATTTCTCAAGACTAAATAGCCCATCAAGCATTGCTTCCAGCGAGCAATGATGAAGTTACAATGCTCAGACAATAAGTTGTAGTTCAGAACTGACAAGTGCACAGGGCTGAGTGATAATGTGTTGGTGCATTGAGGCATGTTCAATAAGTAGGTTTACAAACTAATGTGGTTATTTGGAGTGGGATAGAACTTGTGGAAATTCAATATAGAAATAGATTTTTAGAATTTGACCAGATACCCCTTTAAATAACGTGTGGCCCTAGCCATGAAGTGATCACTCTATAGGTGCCCATACACTGTGCGATTATCACACGATAATCGCGGGAAATCCCGCGATCATCGCAAAGTGTATGGAAGACGTGTGACCACTTTTACTGTACGGCCGCACATCTTTTTTCTAGGGAGCACGCTAGAAAACCAGCCGAAAATCGTACGATTTTCGGCTGGTTTGAACGGTGCTTGGGAGACAAATGCCGAACGGGCCGGTGTGCGCACGCGCACACTGCCCGTTCAGCATTGCGGTCATCGGTAGCCCGCCCCTCAGGGGGGCGGGCTTGCGATGATCGAGAGTACGATCTGCCTGTCCAAGATGGGCAGATCGTACGTTTTTTTCATTACTTTACAACCATCGCAAGACTAAGGTCTTGCGATGGTTGTACAGTGTATGGCCACCTTATAGCAGCCTTATTTCAACCTTTGTACCCCAGAGGAACCCATGAAATACAACCCCAATTCCAAAAAAGTTGGGACGCTGTGAAAAAAAAAAAAAAGGAACTAAAGAAGAATGCAATGATCTGCAAATCTCCAATATTTTATTCACAATAGAAAATTGAAAAACACATCAAATGTTTAAACTGGGAAAATGTACCATTTTAAGAAAAAAAAAAAAAAAGGTAATTTTGAAATTGATGGCAGCAACAAGTCTCAAATAAGTTGGGACAGGGCCACGGTGTAGCACCCGTTCTTTAGGCAACACTCTGTAAATGTCTGGGAACTGAGGAGAGCATTTGCTGGAGTTTTGGAAGAGGAACGTTGTCCCATTCTTCTCCGATATAGGATTCCAACTGCTCAACAGTCCTAGATCGTCTTTGTTGTATTTTTCATTTCAAGATGCTCCAAATATTTTAATTGGCAATTTAAGTGGTGCCCGTTTTTAATGCAGTGCCCTCTGAGCGCCTGAAGATCACGGGCACCCAATAATGTGTTTCGGACTTGTCCCTTGCGCAGAGAGACTTCTCCAGGCTCGTGGATTCTTTTAAAAAAAAGGTACTGTAGATGATATATTTAAAGTATTTGCAAATGTATGTTGATAAAACATTATTCTGAAATTGTTTGACAATTTATAGATGCAGCTTTTCACAGATTGGTGAACCTCTGCCCATCTTTACGTCTGAGACACTGACTCTCTAAGATGCTCTTTTTATACCCAATCAGGTTACTGATCTGTTGTCAATGAACCTAATTAGTTGCAAAAGTGTGAAATGTCCAAAGTAAAAATGACTGTGCCCACCTAAGCAACACGACAATAAAACAAGGTTATGCATAAAGCTGCCACACCAACCACACTGTAGGTTTATTATGTTTAAATAAAGTCAAACTGATCAGATACCAAAATTGCTGTTTGCACCATTAAAGCAAAAAATGTGCATAAGATCTCTAGCGTGCAGTCAAGCAAATAGCATGCTTATGCGACTGCTGTAATACATATGAGTGTATTGCTGTGTAGAGATTGTACCTTGCGGTAAAGTAGAATGCTTTTTCATGGCAGCATTGCGTTAAGTTCAGCAAGTTCTTTAATACAATGCATAAATTGGTAAAAAGTCTGTGCCTGTTTCCTCTGAGGTTAGTTCACTAACATTAATACATTTTTCCATCAATTTTCTAAGTGTCAAAACCAGCTGGATGAAATTTAAACACAGGTATATTAGTATAAAGATTGTTTTGCTGTTGAATCTGGGTTATTGTTACCTGGGACTAGATTGGAGCAGCTGTACAAGAGTGAAATCACCTTCTTTACTGCCTACCACAGAGGAAAACTAGGAAAATCTTACACGAGTGGAAGTAATTATCTTACCCACATGAATTCAGGGGAGGAGAAACATTGTGATGGGAGAAGAAATCTCAGCATGAACTAGCTGCCTGGAACAAAAGCACCCCCACCCTTCAGAAAGCAAAGCAGAATGCCAGAAAGGAAGCAGCAGGAGAAGGAAGGGGGGGGGGGGGGGGGTCTCATAAAAAATTAATAATGATTTAGAAAGCTGAGGTTCACATTCAATCTACCCAGTCCTCATTAATATTACATGACAATATAACATGACAGAGAGCATAAAACAGTGTAGCCACTTCAGATCCAAGGACTGCTCCACTGAAAATTACTCATCACTGGTGTGACAAACAGTCTGCAAATGAATTTGCCAATGTGACAGAATACTTGCCAGGCCATTAACAGAAATTCATATAAAAAAAAAGCAAATTCATATATTGTGTTTGATTTTGACACAATGATGCAACTTTTAATTTAAATTCAGTTTTCCCAGGAATATATGCCATGCAGAACCACCGGCTGTTCACAGCTACAGGGGTATCTGTGTGGCACTGAATAGGGACCCAGGGCCACCAGTACTTGCAAGTCACCTAAAGTTTCATTAGACCCATATTTCATTAGATCCATATTTTAAAAAAAATAATATAGTGTTGCTCACCTTCTTTAATGCTCATTTAGCTCACGGATGTACCATTCAGTACACCAAAGTATAAACCAAAGAATTACCACACACTGTCCATTTTGAGGGTGGCTAAGCCCACCCTACATGGTCTCAAGGCATGTGTAACAGCCATCCTGCTCTGTGCGCTCACAATGAGAACTCCAGTTACGTGCTGACGCACTCAGCACTGGCACCTACAACCTATTATTATTACTAGGGATGCACCAAAATTTCGGCCGCCTAAACATTTCGGCCAAAAAAATGGTACTTTGGACAAAATGCCGAAAGTCCCATAACGGCTAAAAATGCAGCCGAAAATTTAGTGCACCCCTATCTTCTCTCCTCCCCACTGGGCGCCGGTCTTGTCCCCTCCAATGCCCGCTGCTCTCCCCCACCTGTGTCGGCAGCTGGGATCCTAGGGGACACAGACCGATGCCCAGCGGGGAGGAGAGAAGCCGAGATTAGCAGTGGAGGAGAGAGCTGTCGGCTGTCACAGGAGGCCGAGCAGATTACAAGCGCCCAGAGATCAGGACTGATCGCTGTTTGAAAATAACTGAGGACTTAGTATGCTTACTATGTCCACAGTTATGAATGAACACATAAAGTGCTATACATCACGTCCTGTTCATTCATGATTGTGGACATAGTAACTCACACTATATGCAGAGTTTTATGAATAAACAGGAGCATTCAGTACAGAGGCTTCCTGTTCAGTCATAAGAGGGGCTGCAGAAAGAGATTTGGGCTCTAATTTTTTTCCATTTAAAAAGGGAAACCGACCCCTGAAATTTCCACAGAGCCCCTAATATAAAAACAAAACAAAAAAAAAATTCAGTTTTGGCCTGACAAATTTTTGAATTTTTGATTTGGGGCTAACAATTACATTTTGGTTCATCCCTACCTATTACAGAAGTAAAACCATAAGAGCCCCGTCTACAGAAGTAAGTGACTGACCGTAATACCTATGCGCAGTACTGCATGACCAAAGTTGTATTGAAAAAAAATGTAGCCTTAGTTGAGTTGTGCAGGTGAAGTAATGATATGTGCACTGCTGAAAACTAAAACAGGTTGAGTTTTCTGCAGGGTTTTTTCCTGTGTTAATGATGGAACATGACTGGTCACAAAAAGTGGATGGACCCAGTTCCAAACGCGCCATCTGCAATTTCCGGTTAGCCAATATCTAACAGGAGGATTAGTTTTAAGCCGATCACCTGAAAGCCATATAAAATAATAAATGATAACAATTTTTTTTTATTATAAGCTACATTGTTTCCTAAGCTTTATGTACGCAACACATTATGCACTAGGAGTCCCCATCTGGCAGCAAATTATACAAGAAAGGGATATGCTAGTGCCAGCTTCTGAGCAACAGCATGTCAATTGTCTGTTCTCCATCTAAAACTGGGGGAAAAATGGAGGCAGGGTCCAAATGACAAATGTTATTAATCCCATTTGGAAAAGCTCAACTGTCCCAAACATCCAATTAAAAAATGCAAAATAGATAAATCACATATACTTTCTACACTCAAGAGGCCACCACTAAATATTCTTCAAAAATACCATTTGCAAAGTTGCAAACACTAAAAATCATAGCCAATATTTCATATTTTGCCCAAAACATATAAAAAATAAAGTATATTTTTTTAGTTCTGAACACGTAAAGAAAGCCATACATAGAAAAGCAGTGTAAATTCCCTTCCAGGGGAAAAAGAATAGTGTATTTATTGTGAATACACATTTCAAGCTACTGCAGTAACGTTTATCTGAAAGTAGGTTTAAAAGTGAAAAAAATCACATTTTAGTGTTGTGATCCAATTTCATATATTAAAAAAAAAAAAACCACACACACACACACGCACACACACACACATTAAAAGTATTGGGACACCCCTGTGAAATTTCCTTGCTACTAAATATTCCACGGTCAACTGTTAGTGGAAGCAACAGCAACTCAGTCACGTAAAATGACAGAGCGTGGTCAGCGCATGCTGATGGGCACAGTGCGCAGAAGGCGCCAACTGTCTGCAGAGTCAACAGCTATAGACCTCCAAACTTCATGTGGCCTTCAGATTGGCACAACAACAGTGCGTGGAGAGCTTCATAGAATGGGTTTCCATGGCCGAGCAGCTGCATCCAAGCCTTACATCAACAAGTGCAATGCAAAGCATCGGATGCAGTGGTGTAAAACACGCCACCAATGGCGTGAAGTGGAGACGTGTTCTCTGGAGTGACGAATCACACGTCTCTGTCTGGCAATCCAATGGACGTTTCTGGGTTTGGCGGTTGCCAGGAGAATGGTACTTGCCTGACTGCATTGTGCCGAGTGTAAAGTTTGGTGGAGTGGGGATTATGGTGTGGAGTTGTTTTCAGGGATTGGGCTTGGCCCCTTAGTTCCAGTGAAGTGAACTCTTAAGGCATCAGCATACCAAGACATTTTGGACAATTTCATGCTCCCAACTTTGACTAATTTCTTCCACAGATATGTAAATGATTTGTAGTGGAAACCTGTATGTCAAGGAATGTAACTAACAATCCTGCTGGAAAATTGGTGAGATGAACCCAGTTAGTCTTCCAGTTTCTACATTGTCAATCACCGTAATTGAAGCCACAGATAGCTGAATAATTACATGTTCTAATTTTCAAGATCATTTGCATTTATCAGGTTCCTAGCCTACAAGAGGACAATAACAAGACTCTCAATGGAGGTGCCTTAACAATGGCACAAGGAAATTTGCTGAAAGAATGTAGTAACTCTTTATAGATACTGTACATCTTTGGAGTTTAATAAGTTAAATTTGTAGTTCCAACGGCAAATGCAAAGAAAAAGCTACTAATCGGTCTATGCCACCACTATGCTGTCCCATGGTAAACGTGACCCTGTCTGTGGGCAAACAATCATGCCAATCGGTGGGACTCATCCGTAAACGTGTCAGTTGCCCAGAACAATGAACCATAATCTTGTTTTCCTGCTTCTGAATAGAACTGCTGGTAAAGACAAGACGACTAATTTAAATCAACACCTTTCCTCATGAAGCCCAAAGACAATAAATATTCATAAAGTACTACTGTCAATGAATACTGTGGATGGCAAAAGATAATGTAAATAAAAGATAAGCAAAGAACTAAGTGAAAATTTCGAAATCTGGAGGAGAGTCCGTAGGGTTCAATATTCAGTTGGTCCACCCTTTGCAGCTATAACAGCTTCAACTCTTCTGGGAAGGCTGTCCACAAGGTTTAGGAGTGTGTCTATGGGAATGTTTGACTATTTGCACGCACGGATTAGCGTTTTAAAGGTTAACATTTCTACTTGCTTATCTTTCCTTGCAATGTTAGGAGATGCTGTGAATGGTCTGAGGTGGTTTGTCCATTGTATGTTAATTAAGTTAAAGAAACACAATCCTCGAATTCCAGCACTAAATCTTTCCATCAGGACAGTTCAATGTGAAGGTGTTGAGAAAAACCTGGAATAGGCCATCTTGCCTGCTTTAACAAAACATCTTAAAAGCGATAACTGGAGGAACGGATAGGGGAGGGGTTGGGCATAGCAGGCTCTGCCTCTAGGTTGACAATGGGCTCTGCCTATCAGCCAGATGGGTGGATCTCGACAGTATTGTGGGGATCCGTCCCGACTGCCACGCTCTCAGTATATAGCGGGCAATATACGTTAGTAGGTGTCCTCCCGTGAACCTAAAAAGAGAACTATGGGATAAAAAGGTTACCCCGTAGTTCTCTTAATAAATTTAACACATAAACCCCATTAGAATGTTAATATGCTGATAGCATTTTGTATTAAATGTAAGAAACAGTAATTCAAGGAAGAGCCCATATTTAAAAATCTAGCCCTTGGATATGATCGCCATGTATAAATGGTCCATAGAGTGCATAGACAAGGGGGCACTCTTTGCATCTGGAGGAAAAGCAGTTTAATCCTTGCATACAGAAAGGCTTCTTCAGTTAGATCTATAAAAAAAAAAAACCTGACACATTCAATCTAATCTTAAAATAGTAGACCCAGCTAAATGGTTTATTTACTGGGCAGGTAAAACTGACTAAATAAACCAGCCTACTTCCTATATTGACTCACAAACTATTCTTGTCACCTCTTCCACCATAGCTATTGGCAGACTATAAAGCTGCCCATAAACTGCTCAAATCCAGCAGGAGTCAGCCAACATTAAAGCAGTGTGTGGCCACTGCTGGCAACACTCCACTTCATTTTTTTTTTAAATCAACTTTTATTGAAGAAGCTGGAGTAAACATTGTAGGCTGAACCTTGACAGCAACCAACTAGCTGCAGTCACTGTTCATGCATTGAGACAACCATGGGTGCCAACCATCAGATTAAAACAGCCCATCAGGGAAGATTCCTCCATCCATGCTATTTAGTGTTGATAGGGAAATAAAAGCATTTTTTTTTCCCCATTCAGAATTATTTTCAAAAATCGATTAGTTAGCCGATTATTAAGTTCGGTTACTCGGATTTAAAAAAAACAACAACAAAAAACGCTCCAGTGATGGACTACTAGTTTGTATTGAGATTGTAGTCCATTACGGTAGCAAGCTTGGATCGGTGGAAGTAAAAAAAAGTGTGGAGTGCAATATAGTACATTATACAGTGGCGCAATGCAGAATACCAGCAGCTACAGAGGAATACAACAAATCGCAGCAATAGTACATTATACTATAATGTACTATTGCAGGGATTTGAAGTCCTCTGTAGCTGCTGGTATTCTGCATTGCGCTGTATAATGTATTATTGCTGGGATCTGATGTATTCCTCTATAGCTGGTGTTATTGGACAGGACGGGTATGATGGTGGAATGGAGTGCAAGGTAGGATAGGACGGGTAGGATTGTGGAATGGAGTGCAGGGATGGAGAGGGTGGGTATGATGGTGGAATGGAGTGCAGGGATGGAGAGGATGGAATGGAGTGCAGGGATGGAGAGGATGGGTATGATGGTGGAATGGGGTGCAGAGGACGCATATGTTGATGTCATGGAGTGCAGGGATGGAGAGGATGGGTATGATGGTGGAATGGGGGGCAGAGGACGGGTATGATGGAATGGAGGGCAGGGATGGAGAGGATGGGTATGATCGTGGAATGGGGTGCAGAGGACGGGTATGGTTGACACCTGTCGCGCTCACATCCCCGGCACCCGTCATGTGACCGCACTGGTCCGGCTAGATGTAAGGAGCGCTGGTATTGGAGGAGGAGAGCCGGGGGCTGGACCGCAGCGTGGGGTGCAGGCAATATAATAGATAGCCGACTAATAGACGATGACAAAGTTTTCCATCGTCGATTTTAATAGACTAAATCGAATAGTTGTTGCAGCTCTACAGTCAGCCCTGGGCAGGAATGAGAATAACTTATAAGTGTATTGCCGGCTTAAGATATTCCAGAATAGTATTTTCAAAACACAAATTTCCAATAACAATTCAATCCTTGAAAGATAAGTGATCATTTACAGATAAAGACGCTGGAACCCAAGTTATCTATTGGCATACATAAATGGCTCCTAAAATATATTCAGCCATTGCATGGTTATTAGTTATTACCAAACAAATACTCTCATGATGAGATGTACTAGCAATTGAAGGATAGCTAAACGAAAGAACAAAAAAAAAAACTTAATATATTGTAGCTAACTAGTCCTTAGATGTGGTAACTACACTTGTTTTCTTATTTCACACTTTTGTTTGTCGGTTTTCACCTAGTAAACCTGCGAGTAGCATACTTCCTTTGTACTTCCTACAAATGCTTAGTCATCATACAGTATCTATGAAACACTGTCACCCTAGGCCAGGAGTATAGAAACCTCCAACAAAATAGCCCAAATAAATTTGTTAGATTTTACATACTATTTAACCCCTTGCCGTCTGCCCATTGTATAAATACGGGCGGCGGATGGACATACATGTACGCAATTTTTTTTCTGCGGGAATGCGAAGCAGAATCTCGCTGGGGAGTATAAAGCAGCCGTTACCAACTGTTATATACAAGCATTTAGCCGACTTGTTTAACCATGCACAGTGTGGGCCCCTGCCGATGATACCGGGCTCTGCTGTCTGCATTTCCCCACCGCTGATCTCTCCTCCTATCTCTCTAAAGGCGGAAGCGATGTGTATTACATCACTTCCACATTTAGCTGTCATTTCTCTGGCTGCTAAAGCGAGAGAAGAAGCTGATGAAGCAGATTATTAGCTAGACTTGATGATATCTTAAATCTATGGAACCTTCGTCTTTAAGACTTTGCTACTGTTACTGATCCGAAAACAGCTCTGGCTACTAACTGGCTGTTGTGTCCTGAATTATACATTCCATTGTCCAGCCCTGTCAGACCATATTTATGGTGTTTCTCATCCAACACCTACTGGATATGGATGTAGATCTGAAATCCCGGATAAGAAATCTTTCAAAATAACTGTGCAAAAAGAGGTCACCGAGTTTAAAAGGTTTTATAATTTTGCTGACTAGTTGTTTTTGACATTAGGGGTTAATGAGCTTGTTTTACAGTAAGTGCTTGGGTGTGAGCAGTGACAGGAGGAAACAAAGAAGTCCCCTTTGTGAGTCATCTACTTCTGTTCTCAAATTCATTCTACAATTTCAACTTCTCTAAGAGTTCTTTACACCAACATTTTATTTTATGTCCCGAACATGGAGTTCCGATACTGCAATCATAGTTCTCTTATCTCCTATCATACCAAGCTATTCCAACAATTGCTTCGTTCAAAATATTACAGATGAAAATATTATGCACATTGTAACCAAATGCAAAGGGTTAAACAGTTCATATACACGGCATTTTCTACCAGCCTAAACCAACTTATCAAGCTGCTTTTTACAACTTGAGTCAAAAGCTGCTGTAGATAGAGTGGAGAGGGACTACAAAACTTGTCAGGTTTGTATTGCTGTCTGTGTCCCCCTCTACCCACCCTCTCTATTTGTTCTGTTGACTTATCACTGAAAGAAAATCCCAAATTTTGGGTTGCAACCAGAACAGGAATAGATGGTTAACAGGCTCACAGTTAGAAAACTTTCCACCAGGGGTGTTTCCTCTCACTTTCTGTTGTGGCTATCAAAGAGGAAGTAAAGGGAAATCCCCCCCAAATAGAACACAGAGGCAAAAAAAAAAAAGCTGACGGTTTCTAAACCTCCTTTAGACCCCGTTCACACCAAGTCGGTTCGGCCACACGGATCTTCCGACATGAACGATCCCATACATTGCTATGGGGACTGTTCATGCAACCGTACGGGTCAGTGCGATCCAAACCACCCCTAGCCCAAACTGCTCCCTGCACTATTTTTGCCGCGCTGATCAGTGCGGTTTCCATACAGGTTTCAATGGAACTGCGCTGATCAGCGCGGTTTTAGGTTACTCAAAGTGGTACTAAAGGCTTTTTTTTTTACATGAATCTACTGCTAGCCAGCAGTCTGGACTGGATCAGAGACCAGCACCAGCGCTGGAGGGACTGCTAAAAATAACTAGAAGGAAGATGATGCATCATTTAAAAAGGAGAATTATGGGGAGAGTGAAAAACACTCATCCCCATAATTCAAGCTGACCTCTGACAACTAAGCTGTCACAGCTCTGCTCTATTGATCAGGGAGTCAGCGAACACATACCCCCCGATCCCCTCCCTGCAGAGAGCAGGGACTGTCAGTCACCGCTCCCCTCTCCGATCCTCCAGCTCTGAGTGGAGGAACAGACTGGGGAGGGGTGGGCACAGCTGGCTCTGTCTCTAAATAGGCAGAGCCCGCTGTCAGCCAACAGGGTGGATCTTCACTGTATTGTAAGAAATCTGGGCAGAATAAAACATAACCCTTGCAGTCGGGCTACCTCCACAGTGCAAGGGTTAAGTGCTCGTTTTGGTCTAGGGTCTAAAATGACACAGATATACTCACACGAATCATGGTCCCGCCTGGCTGCTAGTCCAGTCCATGCCGCCTGTCTCCTCCGGTGATCTAAATTTCCCCAAGTCTAAAGCTGGTCATACACCTTACAATTATCTGCAGATTTTCTGTGGTCAGATGGAAAAAGTGCAACAGATTCTTCCATCTACACTTAACTGTGTGGATGGAGTAATCTCCACCTGGGCCAATCTGTTGCACTTTTTCCATCTGACCACAGAAAATCTGCAGATCATTGTATGGCCACCTTAATACACTGTATAGGACATGCTGACTATCAGGTACTTAACCGCCAGAGAAGAGGAAGAGAGAGGCTGCAGGGACTGCTCTTTAAGGCTATCAGTATTGTAAAGTAATTTTAGTGTACAGCAGAATTATTTTTGTTATGCTTTTGGTTTAATGATCTTGGTTTCCCACAATCCCCGCTGTTTGACTGACTTGAGCTGCCTACAGATATAAAGTTAAATGCGACTCAGTCGGGGTGATTACAGCTGGAAGAGAGAATGTCCAGACATCTGTAGTAAGCCTGTCCCCTGCTTAGGTAAAGTAATGAACGGACACAATATATTTTCCCTAAAAATCATTTTCTTCGCAACCCCAAATTTTACATTTCCAACCTGAAACTGCGAAATCCAAGAAGCCAACTGGCTACTATGAACTCAAGTGTTCTGTGTGCCCAGCTCACACCATACATGTGTGGTGTGCAGGAAAATACAACAGATATGGTACGGACAAGCCCTTACTCGAGTACGATCTACCCAGAGAGTATCTTGAGTCTTCTTGCAATAAAGAAACAGAGACAGGAAAGTCTGTGTCATGTAATGGAATAATAAATGACGGCTGGGTGTTTCTTTCCCCATTAAAAATAAATGCATTCTCTCTACCTTTATAAGTTTATGCTGTTTTTTTAAATCAGTTTTTCCAGAGAGAGTACCTCCAATATAAATGCATGCAACAATTCCATTTCTACAGCAGAAACTATTTAAAAACAAGACTCCTGGAATTTTTTTTATTCACCCTTGCAGTGGGGCTACCCCAGCACGACAAGAGTTAAACACTCCTTTGTGTCTAGGTTTAAAAAAACAAAGATATACTCACCCAAAGCTCCAAGCAAGGTTCTTCTTAGATTGGTCCTTCCAATGTCTCTCCCCCTCCTTTGCAGCACGCTAAAGTCCAGTAAATCATCATGCCTATACACAGTGCATAGACATGAGGGCAATGTGCTGTGGAGTAGGGGACAGACTGGAGAGACCACCATGACAGCAGGCCGCCTCAGAGCCCTTGGCGAGTATAGCATGTTCTATACCCATGGTGTATGGACCTGCATTAGACGGGATGATGTATGTGGGGCTTAGACCACTGAGGCCCAGAGAAGAGGCTGGATCTTATTAGTAGCCAACTGAAAACTTTGACTTGTTCTCTAGATGAAACTGGAAAGTAGGGATGGACTGATACCGGTATCTTGGTAACGAGTACCGATAATATTTTTTTTTCAGTACTCGCCGATACCAAATTACCGATTCCCGAAAGTCCCATTCAGTAAGCCAGGTGGCGTGTAATGACTCGCCACCTGGCTTCCTGATTAGCCAGGAAGCAGGGCAGCGTGTAAAGGACTCGCCACCCGGCTTCCCGATTAACAAGAAAGCCGTCCCATACGAATCCCTCAGTGGGGATCTGTCCCCTCTCACCTCCGCATGTCCAGCCTGTCACCCCCGGGGGCCTCTACAGCCAGGAGCTGCATTCCTCCGGTACTCAGCCGGAGCCGTCTTGCTGGCCAATCATGGAAGCCGTGCGCCGTGTAATGACACGGCGCCCTGCATTCTGAATGGCCGGGAGGCAGGCTCCATGCACCCTTGTCATGAGATGACGAGGGAGCATGAAGCCGGCTTCCCTGCCAATCAGAATGCCGGGCGCTGCGTCATTAGGCAGCGCCCAGCTTCCTGATGGGCCAGCTTCCCGACCAATCGGGAAGCTGGGCAGCGCGCCATTACACTCATTACACGCTGCCCGGCTTCCTGATTGGCCGGGAAGTCGGCTCCATGCTCTCTCATGACAAGTGACGAGAGAGCATGGAGCCGATTATCGGCCAATCAGGAAACCTGCCCGGCTTCCTGATGCAGGAAGTATCGGGCTAGGCATCGGAGGATTTGGGCGAGTACGGGTACTCGCCCAAATACTCAGTATCGGCACCGATATCAATACTAGTATCGGTATCAGTGCATCCCTACTGGAAAAATAAGAACAATGTCGTTAAATAAAATAGTCTAAATACACTAGAGCTGCAGCTATTATTTTCAAAATCGATTAGTTAGCCGATTAAGTTCGATTAATCGGATAAAAAAAATCAAATACATTTTAAAAAATGGCTCCAGTGATGGACTACTAGTTTGTATTGAGATTGCAGTCCATCACAGGAGCAAGCTTGGAGCGGTGGAAGTAAAAGAGAAAAAAAAAGTGTGGTGTGCAATATAGTGAAATGAAAAGTGTAAAATCATATAGCAATGAATGCAGAATGGCATCGGCTATAGAAGGACTACAAATCCCAGCAATAGTACATTATACAGCACAATGCAGAATACCACCAGCTATAGAGGAATACAACAAATCCCAACAATAGTACATTATAGCTGGCGGTATTCTGCATTGCGCTGTATAATGTACTATTGCTGGGTTCTGTAGTCCTCTATAGCTGGTGGTATTCTGCATTGCGCTGTAGAATGTATTATTGCTGGGATTTGTTGTACTCCTCTATAGCTGGTGGTATTCTGCACTGCATAATGTATTATTGCTGGGATTTGTAGTCCTCTATACAGCGCAATGCAGAATACCACCAGCCATGGAGGAATACAACGAATCCCAGCAATAGTACATATACATACAGTGTATAATGTATTGCTGGGATTTGTATTCCTCTATAGCTGATGGTACATTGCTATATATAATAATACAGAGCACAATGTACCATCAGCTATAAAGGAATACAAATCCCAGCAATACATTATAGAGCGCCATGTGTGGGAAAGTGCAGGCTTACATGAGCAGTCTTCCAGCAACTTGTTTCTGAGATCGGACCTGTCTATCGGCGGCTGTCATACGCCCACACCTGCTCCTCCTTACTTCTCCCCGTGTCCCTGTGCCGACCGTGAATTTGGGCGGGAGGTGAGCGTGAGGTGGGGAGGAGGTGCGGTGCGCAGTGTGTGGAGCCGTGAACAGGGCCGACCAATCGGAAGCCGATTAATCGATGATTGAAAAAGTTGACAACTTTTTCAATAATCGATTATAATCGATTATGTCGATTAGTTGTTGCAGCCCTAAAATACACACTGCCTGTCCAAAAAAAAAGTCAGTCAGTCACACACTCTAATATTTAATTGGACCACCTTTAGCTATAATTATAGCACCCATCCGCCGTGGCATAGTTTCAATAAGTTTATGCAATGTCACAACATTTATTTCCGAGTTGCATTCATTTTTCACCAAGATCTTGTAGTGATGATGGCTCAGACTAGGGCTGCAACAACTAAAATCGACATAAATCGATTATAAAAATCGATGTAAAAAGCTGTCAACTTTTTCAATAATCGATTAATCGGCTTCCGATTGGTTGGCCCTGGACACTAATCCATACACACTGCGCGGCGCACCTCCTCCCCACCTCACGCTCACCGCCCGCCAGTCCAAATCCACGATCGGCACAGGGACGCAGGGAGAAGAAGTAAGGAGGAGCAGGTGTGGGCGGATGACAGCAGCCGATAGACAGGCCCGATCTCAGAAGCAAGTTGCTGGAAGACTGCTCAGGAAAGCCTGCACTTACCCACACATGGTGCTCTATGATTGTAAGCCCTCACAGGCAGGGCCCAACCTTACCATCTTGTCTTGAATTGTATTGTGACTAATGTCTTCCTTATATTGTAAAGCGCTGTGCAAACTATTGGCGCTATATAAATTCTGTATAATAATTATAATTACATAGTTACATAGTATTTGAGGTTGAAGACATGAGTCCATCAAGTCCAACCTATTAGGATCTCATTCTAGGAGTACCCGTACCCCTGTATATTACGGTCCCTTAAGAAATCATACAAACGTTTCTTGACCAATTCCACATTATTTGCTGAAATCACAGCCTGTGGCAGTGAAGCTCCTCTATTTTATTTGCCAGATAATGTATTGCTGGTATTTGTATTCCTTTATAGCTGGTATTCTGCATTGCGCTGTATAGAGGACTACAAATTAAGGAATAATACATTGTACAGCACAATGCAGAATACCGCCAGCTATAATGTACTATTGCTGGGATTTGTATTCCTCGATAGCTGGCGGTATTCTGCATTGTGCTGTATAATGTACTATTGCTGGGTTTTGTAGTCCTCTATAGCCGATGCCATTCTGCATTCATTGCTGTATAATTATACACTTTTCATTTTACTATATTGCACACCACAGTTTTGTTTTTCTTGTTTACTTCCACCGCTCCAAGCTTGCTCCTGTGATGGACTACAATCTCAATACAAACTAGTAGTCCATCACTGGAGCCATTTTTTAAAATGTATTTTATTTTTTATCCGATTAACCGAACTTAATAATCGGCTAACTAATCGATTTTGAAAATAATAGTTAGCTGCAGCTCTAGGTCAGACCACGGTCTTAAGTCTTCTCCAGCACATCCCAAAGATTCTCAATGGGGTTAAGGTCTCGACTATTTTGGTGGCCAATCCATGTGTGATGTCTCATGCTCCCTGACCAACCTCACAATTTGAGCCTGATGAATCCTGGCATTGTCATTTTCAAATATATGCCGGTGCCATGAGGGCCATGAGGGCAGAAAAAAAAAAAAAAAAAACAACATTGATGGGAAAAACCTGGTAATTCAGGAAGCAGCTGACCTCATTTTTTGGGGGACATTACGTTGCTGAACCTAGACATGAGCAACTGAAGCAACTGATGGAAGCCAACAGATCCTCACCTCATTCACCAAGCTAAATGAACAGCCTATTTGTGGTTTGTAAATACACCCCTTTTGTGCAATAAAAACCTACCTGCCAGAAATATTGGCTGTAAAGTTGGCCATACACTGCAAATTTGGCTGATGAACAGGCCGCAGTTCGCGCAGTGAATGCCGCCATCAGCGCGCCGGCATTCCTCGATCAGCCAGTCGTAAAATCTTTGCAAAAGAACAAGGCCTAAATATTACAGCTGCCAGAAAAGTAAGCAGGCAAACAAACAAGGTACTGGATTAACGCCCACCACAGTTTCATTTCAACGTTGAAACGCAAGTATAATGTGGCAGGCAGAGCACAGCTTTCAATTATATGTAAATAATCACAATTGTATTGGTAGCAAAGCATAAAAGAATAAAGTATTTAGAGGGGAGTGGGTAATTGCAGAGGAAAAGATCCCCATGAAACACTGTAACCTTTTGTGTATTACTGATAATATAGGTGCCATCCCCTAAGGATAGAGCTATTCAAGCTCTGCTTCGCCCGCTGTAATAAGGCAATAAGAATTCCTCTTTTTAAATAATGGAACGTTTACAAAGCTGCGCCAAGTAAAAATCATATCGGGCACTCGTGTTGTACTACTACTACTGAGCTAAGCAATATCTTGTGATTTATTCTCCAACAAGCCCATTAGAAGCATCAATAACACAAGTGGCATAGACTTTGATGCAGAGCTAGAACATTCTGCTACCATTCCCACACAGGTATCTGAAGAGTCCCTGCATCTCAACTACCTCCAGCACTGGAAAGAAAATACATCTTTCTTGCCTATTAGCCCCTCATTCACACCTGAGCATTTTGTCACAAGATTGCCGATCCGCAACAACGCTCAACATGAGGAATCCCATCATTTTCAGTGGTGCCCTTTTCACACCTGAGCGCTGAGTTGTAACACACGTAATGCACACTTACCATGTGATTATGCACCCAACAACACCTCCTCCTTTCTGTTCGGCTAAAAGAAAAATGCCTGAAAAACATGCAACTAAAGTTTCAAAATTGCTTGAAAATGCTCAAGTGTCAATGGGGCCTTAAAGCCCAATTCCAGGCAGTTACCCCTGCCACTGCCAGTCTTGCATTGTGTGCGATGACAGAGTACCCACCCACATACCGGCAGGGGAACAAAGAGGACCAGAGTCTCTTCGGCCATGGGGCAAACGAGAAAAATAAGTAATCCTCTTTAGGATCATACCCTAGACAAAACAAGCTGCATCAGCTGAGGGGAGAGGAGGGTTACAATGTTTAAGCTGTAAAGAGTCCGCGGTTCAGCTTTAAAAGGTTATGTATTGAAAGAATAAAATATACTCCACCTAATACTTAGAGCTGGCGTGGAACACTGCAACTGTCACATACCGGCTCTACAGACTGAGATCTGAGCAATCAAACCGCTGATTGCTCAGCTCACCGTCCTTTCCCTGCAGAGCGCCGTGACTGTCAATCACAGCACCACCCAGGGATTCCCAGTCCCCTCTCTGTCAGACAGGGGACGGGGCGGGCACAGCTGGCTCTAGAGATGGAGAGTCAGCTGTCACTGGCAGCTGGATGGATCCAGACAATATTGTCAGAATCCTTCCCAGCTGCAGCGCAGCCATTGCCGGATTTCCCACAAGGCCAACCAAGGCTCCGACCTCGGGGCAGAAGGGAGTAGAGGGGCAGCAGGGGTGTGGAATTCCTATCTTCTGATGCCTGGGCAGGTAGTTGTTTTCTACATTTAGCCCTGCTTTGGGCAAGCAGAGCTAAATGTACAGCAAGGAAGCCACCACTTGTTTTGTACAAATGATCTCGGCGACATTGTATGCAGCCTGCAGGTCTGCCATTCTCCGGGGGGTGGGGGAGAGGGGGCAGTTGGCGGGTAGGGGGGCGCATTGAGGAACATGGCCTTGGGGCAGCAGAGAGCAAATCCGGCCCCCCTGAGCGCAGCCACTATAAGCCGACACTGGGTCAAATGAGCACAATATACTCCCATGACCCAAATGAAAAATACAGCCAAAAATAAAACCAGATGAGCACATGAGTCTAAATCAGTGGTTCTCAACCTGTGTAACCTCAGGACCCCCATTTGTCCTCGGTCATTAAGTCGCGACCCAAATCGCACTGCAATGGACCGCGCGGCATTGCGGTACTGTGCGTTCCGGTGTGGGTGATTGAACTATGAGTGGGAGGGGTGTTTGGGGTACCATTCAAATGAATATCAATGCAACATCCCTCCCACACCAGAATGCATAGTAGGTGTGATTGCGTGTTACAGTGCATTATTCTGGCCCAGGCACCTCTACAGGACACATGAGGGAGCTGTAAGCAATCCATATACGGATGGAGCGACCTTGCCGCCATAGCCCACCTCAAGCTGACACGATGCTGGGCAGCATATTATGAATGGCTGCTTGGCATGATAACTGATGGTGCTGCACTAGGGGAGGCTGAGGAGCCTCTCACCTAGAAAAGGGGAAGGCATGCGGTGACCCACTGAACATGAGGTCGCGACCCACTTTTGGGTCACGACCCACCAGTTGAGAACCAAGGGTCTAAATGATTGCTGACATTGTATTTGTTGTGTCCATTTCCTTGATGCAATGGTACACCATTAGAGTAATTAAACTTCCATCTAAGACATGAATATAATGACATTTAAAAAGTTAACAACATGAAAACCAAAATCTCTATTTAAATCCCTTTAACCACTGATCAAAATATGGCAGAAAAACACAGTTTAAGCTTATATTTTGAGGCACCAAAAAACAAAACCCATGCATGTGGTCTGAGAATGACAGAATAAAGCAGGGTGGAAACAAAGCTGTCCCTGACAATCAGGGATGAAAGATAGTGATGTCATGAAGATAATCAAGCAAAGGATCTAAAAGACCAAAATACAATTGGGCTGGGCACTACAGACAGGCAGGTCCATAAACAAAGCAGTTTTTTTTGTTACATATACAAGTGACGCAGTTTAAAATGCACAATGTAAGCCTATCAGTCATTTCCTTTTTGAGTTCATTAGGTTACACAGGAAGTGCACCCCTACAACAGGAACCCAAATAAAGGAAACACATCGCTGCAAGAGCGCCATGCAGCACAAACCATTACTGTATTTTGCCCTGTTAGAAAATATGGTTTTCCCTTTTTTTTTGGTTTACCCTTTGCTGCACTTAGTGCTGCTCATCTCGTCCCGGACTCTTTCCTGTCTACATGCACTTGCTCCACCATCAGCTGCAAATCCTTCCCCAGGACTGCTTTCTGAGGGTGACAACAGTGCCCATACCCGTTTACAGTCTCCACCAGAAGCACACGTGACAGGGTGACACTGAAAGGGAACAACTACATAACAGACCAGAAACTAGAGGCAGGCAATGTCGGCACTCCAGCAGTGGTAACACTACTAATCCCATCATGCCTCTGGGAGTCATGCCCATAGCTGTCACTCTTGCACTGCCACATAGGACTTGCAGTTCCACAACAGCTGGAGTGCAGAGAATGCTTACCTCTGGTGTAGAATGCTGTTACAGGAAATGTCTGTGCAAGGAACTTCCTGGAAGGATAACTAGCAATTATAAATCATGTAAGATGGTAAAGATTATACAAAAATGTTGCGTTTTGATTACCATATTCTTCTAATTCTGTTAGTGACACTAAACCCAGGAGTTAAATCTTAAAAAGGCATTCCAGTACCCTATTAACAATACTGGACCTTATTTCTGTATCACTCAGCTGTAAATCCTCAAATCATCTCTGGATCGGTGCTGACACTGTCCTTCCTTCTGGAGGGTGGCTACTTTTGTTCCCCATGGTCCCTGTGTGTGTTGTAAAGTAGCCACTGCTCCAAGCTCACTCCTGTGATGGACTACAATCTCATGTTTAGTTTACTAATTGCTACCAGTGACGTGCCATACCTTCTCTGCTGGGTGAGGCATCCCCCAGGCTGCTGAAGCTCCGCCCCATCCTGCCAAAGCCCGGTCCCCAGTTCGGTAACCAAGTCGTGTGGAGGAGGAGAGGAGACAGGGAGGAGCCTCCCTGTCCCTCACTGCTGAGGCATCGAGATTGATGGCCTCAGGTGCGTTTTGTTTTTCTTTTTTTGATTGGACAGCTTGGACTAATGGCTCTTTGCCATTGGTCAAAGCCATCCACAGAGCTCACGCCTCCAACACAGAGTAGAGGCTGTGACAGCTCTTGCCTAACCAAGTTAGGTTACACAATCAGTGAGGAAGCCCGCTGCTGTCTAACCTAACTACCCGTCAAAAGCCAGATGCAGTGCTGCCTGTAATTAACAGGCAGTGCTCTATCCTTGACCGGTTACACAGCGGGGAGGCTTTCCCTGCCGTGTAGCCTGCTAAAAGCCGATCTGAATGGAGAAAAAGATGTCAGCTTCAGGCTTGAAGCGGACACCTTTCTTCTTCATAATACTAGGTAAGGCTCTGCCTCCCCTGACTTCTACTGAGGTTGTAATCCATCACAGGAGTGAGCTTGGAGCAGTGACTACTTCACAACACACACACACAGAGACCATGGGGAACAAAAGTAGCCATCTCCCAGAAGGAAGGACAGCGTCAGCACCAATTCAGAGATGACTTGAGCATCTACAGCTGAGTGATACACAAAAAGATTCATTTTTGTTACAAGGAGAACTATGGGGTCAGTGTTTTTCCCCATAGTTCTCCATAGGGTAACGGGGAGGACACAAACTAGCGTCCTCCCGTTACCCTAAGCTCAGTATACCTCGAGCTACAGCTCGCGGTATACTGAGACGCCGCAGCGGATCCCGACGTAGATGACGGGATCCGCCCAGCTGCGTGAGTGACAGCTGGCTCTGCCTATCTAGAGGCAGAGCCAGCTGTACCCGTCCGTTCCGCCAGTCAGCACTGGTGGATCGGAGCGGGGGGGGAGGGGAGTCCAGCCCCTCCCGTCACGGCAGAGAGCCGTGACAGGATCGAGAGGTGAGCGAACCTGGTATGTGCTCCCTCACCTCCCGACCTACTGAGCTGACCTGTGACAGTCTCATTGTCACAGGTCGGCTAGAACTATGAGGTGAGTGGAAATCACTCATCTCATAGTTCTCCTTTAAATTAAAGTACTGGAATGCATTTTTAAGATGCAACTCCTGAGTTTAGGGTCACTTTATGCTAGCCATAAAAAATAAATAGCCATAAAAATCTGAGCTAATTCTATCAGCACCACCCAGCACAACAAAAGTCAATTTAAAAATCTACTGAGCAGAATGGAAAATGATCAGCCAAATAGTGACAGCATCCAATCAATGCCACCACTGTTCTGGTATCTGAATACAATAGCCAGCAGAGGATATTCCTCCATATACGCTGTTTAGCAAAGATGATGGAATTGAGTTTTTTTTTCCCATTCAGCCCACGCATGGCTAGCATCGGGCGGCTGGAATGGCGAGCACCCCTAACACTGTTTCAGATCTCACATTTCATCCAAGGCCTAGAAGAGGGGTGAAACATGCCTGGACTAGACCAGGAGAGTCAGGCCACCAGTCTACATATCCACCTCTAGATGAGACAATGGTTTACACACAGACACATGGCCAATGTCTATCACATTGAGGTAAATAGGAGATCTGAGATTGAAGAAGCCTGGCTTTAAAAACAAAGAGCCTCCTAGACTTTATTCCAATCTCATTTTGGAGGAAGTGTTCATGACAGGAGTATGCATAGACATCAGGAGCCTGTGGAATATTAGGATGATCAGGTATTATGGATAGAGCACAGAGCCCCCTAACACTGATTGGGAAAGGCTTGGTAACTCATATATGAGCACAGCACATAGGACTGAATACAGAAGACCAGCCCTGAGAGAAGAAAGAGCACGGCCAATAGCACCTGCATGGTAATGGTGCCTCATACCTGTCCTGTTGTTGGTGTCACAGGCAGACACTGGAATGGGGAGTGTCACAGGGACAATAGCGCTGCCTCCGCCGCTCGCTCCTCTTCTACTCCCGGCTCTCATAGAGCCCCAGGTGGCCGCAGTGTGCACCGATGGCAGGAGCTGGAACTCGGTGGGCCACGACCCTCTTCGTAACGGGTAACCAACCTCCGTCAGAGGGGCCAACCTCAGCCGCCACTGCCTGTCTATATACAGGGCGGGGGCAAACTATAGGCATCCAGCAAGCTAACTATCTGCCGGTGACCGGGACCTCTTCGCAGTTCCGGTACCCGAGTAATATCAGCCGAAACCCCGCTGTTTCCGGTTGCTTACTCCGCCCCCGGTGTCCCGGTTCCCTTCCTCACACTGCGGACCGGAAACCCCACTACCAGCTCCGCCCTGCGCTCCCGTACAACAAGGGAAGGGGCGGGAACCGGGTGGAATACGTGCATGACGTCATGCTCTAAGATTGGCACACTCACCGGAAGACATTTTGAAAACTGGCATGATTGTTTTATGTGCGGGGTGAAAGGGGCTTCTTTCGCAGTCAGAGATATATTGTCGAAACTCTTTACAGCCTCAGCCTGAAATACATAAAGCAATTGGACAATTCAGGAATTTTTAGCACATCTTGTTATTGATGTATAGGCTTTGCCAGCATTAAAAATGGCGCCTCGAACATTCAGGAATCAACTGCGCACACCCGGGTTCCAGCAGGGACTTTTTTTCCTCCCATAGCGACGGCTTGTAATGTTGCTAGGCGGAAGTAAAAAAACAAATTAGGCTGATGGAGCTACGACGCTCCTAGTGGTTACTTAACAATACCAGCCATGATTATTGCAAGCTAGAGCCTGCCTTTCCTACTGTACTCGCACAGATCGCATTACATGGGCACTATACCACAGCCCAGTATGGTTTACTCTGTACTTTAGTATCAGATAGTACATATTACCCATACCTGTACAGTAACTGAGAGAGAAATTTATAATACTTTTTTTTGTGCAAGGTTTGCTTTAGATAAACTACTATAGGAAGCAATACTGTTGCAATCAATGCGTTACGGTATGTAAGTTACACGTGTGTTTAGTAAATAAAAAAGTTCATTCAATTTGAATGAGCTGTCAATGCAATGCAGGTTTTGACAGATCATCACCATTCCCCTGATGCAGCACACCACAACAGATAATTCACATCTACACATTTACAACTATTCATGTGTTAAACCACATGTGTGTTGTAGTGCCATTCAAAATTACTGCAATGCACTAGTTTTGTGTTTGGTGGTAACAGTAAAACCCCCAAACCATTCCCAACCATCAGAGATGTTGAAAAACCAGCACTGGTCTATCATCAGCAGTTGACCATAGGTGGGTGTGGAGTTTCTTGTTGTAGGCTTGGTGGTGGACTCTGAAGACTTAGCAGCTCAACAGGGCTTTTGTCTTTGCAGAGGTTAGCCTGGGAGGAAATGCAGAAGGATTGTCCTTCTGAGAGCAATACAAGCACACGTAGGGGCAAAAGGAAGTTGTATACTTCTAAGAAGAGGACCTCAGATTTTGGATTTAAGGAAGATGAATGGTCTGTCCACCTGTGGCATCTTTGATAATGGGATTAAAGGAGGCCCCGAATAGCTTGTCCCTTGTAAAAGAGAGCTAAGTAATGGATATCTTGTAAGGCTGATTGGTATAGCGGTGCTCTAGACACTTAAAGAAGAACTATGAAGTGAGTGATTTTTACTCATCCTCATAGTTAGAGCCGACCTGTGACAAAGAAGCTGTCACAGGTTGACTCTATCGATGGGGAAGTGAGCAGAAACATGTACCGATCCGCTCACATTTTACGATCGCCTCCCAGCCGGGATTCCCCTCTCCAATCTTCCAGCGCTGAGTGATGGAAGGGGCGGGAACAGCTGGCTCTGACTCTAGATAGGCAGAGCCAGCTGTCACTCACGCAGCCCAGTGGATCTCGACACTATTGTCGGGATCTGTCCCGGGCTGTGGCGCTCTCAGCATATTGCGGCCAATAGCCCGCTATATTCTGAGCTTTGGGTCACGGGAGGACGTTAGTATTAGACATGTGCACTGCCCAAAAAATTGTTTTGTTTCTTTTTAAATTCAGATTTGTGTTATTTCGTTTTTCAGGGGTGAAAGTCAATTCGGATTCGTTCGACCATTCGTTTCGTTTTCGTTTCGTCCATTCGTTCGTTCGTTTGCAGCAAAGTGACTTTTGAGGGGGGGAAATGTTTTTCTTCAACAAACGAAAACGAAACGAACGTTCGAACGCACTACCGCTACCCAATTTCGGAAACGGAAATTCAGATTCGTTTGCATTCGTTATATCTGGAATTCGGAATTCGGATACATGCGAATGTCCGAAAATTGGTCCGAATTTCGATTCGGAACGAAACGAATTGCACATGTCTAGTTAGTATATGTCCTCCCATGACCCTAAAGAGAACTATGGGGAAAAGCACTTAGGCCATAGTTTGTTTGTTTTTTTAAAGAAAAACGGCATCTAAACAAGCATTATTGTACACTTTATTTTAGAATCATCTTCAACAGAAGAATCTGCACTTGAGATTTCTCTGAAAAGGCTTTTTCTTAGAATCCAAACACTCTTTTTGGGTGAATTCTGTCAAAACTTGGTACAGGAAATACTCTGCCCATTTCCTCTTTTAGGATGTGGTGCAGACAATAATGAAAAGACAATTATACTTTATTTTCTTACAAAAAAGCAGTGGGATAAAATAGGATTTTTGTACTCCCATAAAATCCTTTTCCATTGTGAGACAAAGGAAGTCTTTAACCTTCAGTATATACTACCACCTACAGGAGGACTGGATACTGGCAAACCCCCAAAAAACTGTAGCCAGCCCAGGATAATGTCTTCCACTACCCGCATGCCTCAGTTTTATATATAACTGTATATATACATATACATACATATACAATTCTTAAACACAGATATCTCTAAACACAGGGACGTACTACTCAATGGACTCAAGAAAAGGGTTTTAAGGTAAGAACAAAAATCCAATTTTCTTTCTCCTCCATTGGGAGACACAGGCATTCTTGAACCTTCAGAACATCCAAAAGCAGTCCATCTAAGAGGTGAGCAACATAGCAAACAAACATTAATAGGCCCAAGAAAACAACAGAGAACTGGGGACCTACTGCAGCCCAAAGAGCTGCTGTAAAGACCTTATGTCGGAAGTTGGCATCAGGACACAATAACCACCTGTTAGAAGTCGAGACCAAGTTGCAGCCTTCCAAATCTGGGAAACAGTTGCTTGAAGACAAAAAGCTGAAGAAGCACCCAAAGATCTAGTAGTGTGCTTTGACAAAAAAAGTGTGGAATCGATCCATAAGTCCGGAAGTTTGCACAATTGTTTTCCTAAGCCACCTAGCGATAGCAGAAGTGGAAGCTGGTGCGCCCTTATGGAGTTCATCTTTGATGCCCCCAAAAAAGGATGAAAGATTCTTCATGAAAGAATCAGTGGTTGAGAGATAAGATTTGGAGAGCCCACGCCACATCCAGATAATGAAAGGAAATGTTCTTTTGTGACGTGAAGCCAGATAGAAATGGAAGAACAATGTCCTGGTTGAGGTGAGAGGCAGAAACTGCCTTAGATAAGAAGGAATAGTTCAGGGCTTTAACACCACTTTGTCTCTATGCAAAACCTGGTAGCCATCACCTCTATGAGATGATTGTCTAAACCTGTAATTTTATCCTACATGGAATACTTTAATACCAGGAATACCACCTTGGTTTTACAGTAGAAAGAGGAATGTCTAGCGGATTCAAATGGCAGTTTTTGAAGCACAGAGAAAACCAGATTAAAATCCCATGGAGTCAGAAGGTATTAACAAACGGGGAGCTACATGGGAGACTCCCTGTACAAAGGTCTTCATCTAGACACGGGAGGCACGCAATCTTTGAAACAGATTAGAAAGAACAGAAATCTAGTCCTTGGTAGCCCAACTCTGGTTCAGGCCCAGCTGTAGGATGCAAAGTATTCAGTGCATGGTGAAACTCTTATGATGGAAGCCCAGGGACTCAAGGGAATAAAGAAGAATCAAATGATGTACATGTTCTACTTCACAAGACAGACCTTGCAGGAATTAGCCTTCCTACCTTTTATCATTGTAGGAATCACAAATTCAGAAATGCTCGTCTTTCAAAACCTGGGCTTCAACGGCCATACCGTTAGACAGCATCTGTGAAGCAGAATGGTAAATTGATCCTTGAGTCAAAAGATCCAGATGCCCACAGAGCATCCGCCAGGATTCTTACCAGGTTGGTGTGCCACATGCAGAGAACCGATGATCACCTGAATGGTCTCCATCTAAATCATGTGAAGCAAAAGAGGGAGAAGTTTCAGGGAAGGAACAGCATAAATATCATGGTGTACTAATCCCCTGGAGCCAGAGGATCCCTATACCTGTCCAGTTTGTTTTTGAGCCAGAACAACAGATTCACATCTGGCAACCTCTTCCTGCGACAGATTCTGGAACAGCTTTAGGTGTAGGGACAACTCACTCATGCACAGACCATTTTGGCTAAGGACATCTGTCTGCCAATTGTCTCCAGCTGGAATGTACAAGAAATTTGAAGTTCTCCCCGGGATCTGATCTACCCCTATTGCTACTGTAAGTATTCTGGTTCTTCCCCGATGGTTGTCATACGCCACCACTCTGGTGTTTTTCCAACTGCATCCATTTACCGATCTCCTTGCTAAAGGGAGCCAGAAGCGACACTGCTTATATCACTTGTTTTCCTCAGCTGTCATTGCCTGGCTAGAGCAGTCGGAGATGAAGCTATTCAAATGCAATCTGCACTTGAATAGATTCTTTGCAGTAGAAAGGTGACAATAGGGGTCTAATAGATCCCTAATGTCATCTTAAAGAGAACCATTCACATCCAATGTGCTATCACATAGGGGGCTTGTAAGCCCTATGTGATAGCAATTTAGTACAGGACAAAAAAAGTAAAATAATTGTAAAAATACCCAAAAAAAAGTTAGTCCCCCATACTGCGAACGTGCGCTTCACATTATCACCGCATCCAGAGTGGAAGTAGTCATTCTAGGGCCAATAGTAATAGTTACCTCTAAACTGATGACCTGTACAGGCTTTGAAAGCATTGCCAATGGACAATTTGATGTACTGTATTTTATCAGCACTTCATGGTGGCATGTTATTTTTAAGCTTGGCATGTTGGGAATCTATTTACTTTGCATAAGCTCGTCTTTTATATTTTACAGAATGGGTATTATATTGTGTTTTTATGCGCTAGAATAAATTAAGTGTAATTTGTACTGAAATATTGGGTTTTATAGAGTTGCGCTAATATCATGCGATTTTGTAACCGCTGCCATTTTATTCTACTGGGTCTCTGCTTTCAGAAAATAGAACTCTTGGGCTGTAAGTAATTTTCAGCTCGAGGTGGGGTGGAGCTATGGCTGCAAGGGAGCTCCATCCATACATGCATTGCTTACAGCTCCCTCAAGTGGCCTGTAGAGGTGCCTGGACCGGGGTAATGTCACATTCTGGCTCCCATCACTTCTACAGAGCACAGACGGGAGCTGTACCATCACAGCACAACACCACAGTTTTCGTAAGGTAGGGAGACTGGGTGGATCTCAAAAAAAATATATATACATTTTTTGGGTGTATGAGAATGTCTGTGTGTGAGCCTGTCAGTGTTTTTGAGGGCCCATTCACACTAGCACAGTGCGATAATCGCACAGACCTGTGTGATTAACACACAATCTCTTCTACCACGCTTTGTGGTGCAGGAGGAGCGTTGCATTGCCATTCACGGAATAGCACCCCAAACACCTACCACCAGTTTGATCACCTGCACCAGAAAGCACGGTACCACAATGCTGTGTGTTCCGGCTTAATGACCAAGGACTAATGTGGGGCCTGAGGCTACACAGGTTGAGAACCACTGCTATAAAGGACCAAAAACCGCACTGGTAGAAGCCAGAGGCTGATCGACTAGTTTCAGGGTGCTGTGCACCACATTAATAACAGCCAAATAAAATCTCTTATTTTGCAAGTGATATCAGTAGACTGTTCAGGGGAAGCTCATCACTTAAAGACTGGAGCGATTCAGCCTCTGATTGTTCAGAAGCAGATAATTCAGGCTCTGAACAAAACAAGTGGAGAATCTGCAGTGGAAGGCACAGGGTCATGGGTAATTTAAGCCATACCCATAATAAAAACCTAAAAAGGAAGAGCAGAGGAAACTGTCACACCCAAAACTAAAGAGAATCCCCATGATAGAACAGACTGTAGGAGCAAAAGGGCAACACAATTCCAGGCTGTATATGTCACCCAAGGTGTGCTGCAGCACCTTAGCCATTAGTAAAGTGGGAGTGAACCTGAGTGTTTGGCATACACCATGAGCACCTTCCTAACCAATTGTGAACACGAATTTCCCAATTCCAGTCCTGAATTGGAAATAACACACCAGGACAGGCCTGGCCTTGCTGGACAAGCAAATGGGGAGGTCCAGGCACTGAACCTACTTGTCCCACGCAGACAGAATGAGCTCCAATAGCCTGAAGTGAAACTGCACAAAGCAGTCTCAACAGAAGCACCCTTTCTATCCAAGCTCGTTTGTGCAACTGAAAACATGGCAACTCTTTGACTACAGGGTCCAAGCATGAGACTTGAAAGATTGGATCTTTTCTGAGGGAAATGAAGACCCGGACAGCGCCATGTCCAAGTGCTGAGGGTTTCAGCACTGACCTCGGGAGATTCAGAGGACTTCCCTTTTAATAGCATGAGACAGTGCTGTTCCCTATAATAGCTAACATCATGTTTTGTTGAAAGCGTTCTAATGAGAACTGTAACCAGTAATATTTGCTTCCAAACCTCAAGCAGGAGTACAGTGAGAAAAATAATTATTTGATCCCCTGCAGATTTTGTAAGTTTGCCCACTTACAAAGAAATGAAAGGTCTATCATTTGTATCATAGGTGTATTTTAAATGATAGAGACAGAATATCAACCAGAAAAAACACGATACAAATGTTATAAATTGAGTTGCAGTTCAGTGAGTAAAATAAGTATTTGATCCCCAAGAAACACATGACTTAGTACTTGGTGGAGAAACGCTTGTGGGCAAGCACAGAGGTAAGACGTTTCTTGTATTTGGTTACCAGGTTTGCACACATCTCAGGAGGGATTTTGGTCCACTCTTCATTACAGATCTTCTCTAAATCTGGAGACTAGATAGGCCACTCAATGACCATAATGTGCTTCTTCTTCAGCCACTGCTTTGTTGCATTGGGTCATTGTCGTGCTGAAAGACCCATTCACGACCCATCTTCAGTGTTCTGGCTGAGGGAAGGAGGTTCTCATCCAAGATTATACAATACATGTCTCTGTCCATTGGCCCCTCAATGCAACAAAGTCATCCTGTACCTTTAGCAGAGAAACAGCCCCAAAGCATAAGGTTTCCACCTCCGTGCTGGACTGTAGGGATGGTGTTCTAAGGGTCACAGTCAGCATTTTCATTCCTCCACACAGCGAGTCGGGTTATTGCCGAAGAGCTCAATTACGGTCTCATCTGACCGCAGCATTTTCTCCCAATCCTCTGAATCATTTAGATGTTCATTGGCAAACTTCAGACGGGCCTGTACATGTGCCTTCTTGAGGGGGACCTTGTGGGCGTTGCAGGATCTCAATTAATGGCAGTGTATTGAATTACCAATGGTTAGTTTGGTGACTGTGGTCTCAACTGCCTTGAGGTCATTCACAAGCTCCTCCCATGTAGTTCTGGGCTGATTCCTCATTTTTCCCATGATTATCCTTACCCCATGAGGCAAATTCTTGCATGGAGCTCCAGACAGAGGGCAATTGATGGTGATTTTGTATTCTTTCCATTTGCGAATAATCGCTCCAACAGTTGTTTCCTTCTCACCAAGCTTCTTGCTGATAGTCTTGTAGCCCATTTCAGCCCTGCGCAGGTCTACAATCTGGTCCCTAACACCCTTTGGTCTTCCCCATGGTGATGAGGTTTGAATGTAAGAGATTCTGTGGACAGGCATCTTTTATAGACATAAAAAGTTGTTGTTAGGAGCACTTTTTAATTGAGAGGACTAATCTGTGTACCACATAGCTAGTCTGTGGGAGCCAGAATTATTGATGGTTGGTAGGGGATCAAATACTTATTTTACTCACTGAACTGCAACTCAATTTATAACATTTGTATCATGTATTTCTGGTTGATATATTCGGTCTATCATTTAAAATACACCTGTGATAAAATGATCTACCTTTCATTTCTTTGTAAGTGGGCACATTTACAAAATCTGCAGGGAATCAAATCATTATTTTCCTCACTGTATGTAGTTGCACTATTCACCCTTGTTCTTCCTCATCTCCCTTAAATCTGTTCCAGGCCTTCTGCAACTTCACCAACCCACTTTAACCGCTTGAAGACCAGGTGTTTAGACCCCCCGGCCAGGCCATTTTTCAGTGTTCAGCGCTGCAGTACTTTGACTGACATTTATTCCGTCATGCAATGCTGCACTGAAATGAATTTTATACCATTTTTTGGGGACAGATAGAGCTTTCTTTTGGTGGTATTTAATCACCACTGGGGATTTTATTTTTTACTATAAACTAACATTATGTTATAAAACAACTATTACCCACTTTTTTTGGTAAAATATAAAAGACGGGGTCACATCGGGTAAATAGACACCAAACATGTCAAGCTTAAAAATTGCACGCATTCGCAAAAAAACTAGCATACCCAAAATTGGCCATAGGCAACGCTTTAAAAGCTTTTACAGCTCATCAGTTTAGTGTTATCAGTGATTGATGGGCCAAAAATTATTGCTCATTCAGACGTTCGCGGCGATATGTAACATGTGCAGCGTAATCTTCATTTTCGCAGGTATGCGCACATTTACATGTATGTAGGGGTGGGGGGGGACTTGTCACCTAGGACCCCCCTGAAGTAGAGATGTGCTTCATCAACTGGAGAGTGACACAAGAATGCAGAAGTGATGTAATATACACCACTTCCGCATTCTGACAGCAGAGGGAGGTCGTGATCCGACCTCCCCCTGATCTCGTGACAGAGGCAGTATGCTGGTCCCGGGCTCACACCGGAGCCCAGGGCCAGCTTGACAGCGGGGGACGGGGAGCACGTCACGGGACCTCATAAAACCAATCCGCCAGCTTTATAGCCGGCGGATCGCTTGTATATTAACGGGCATCGCTGCCCGTTTTAAAATACCCGGCATTTCCCGCCCGAGCGGGTGGATGTAACAAGACGTGTATACACGCCCAGTTACATCCAAGAAGCTCCCAGCCACGTATACACAACGGCCAGCAGGTAGTTAATTCAACTATTCAAAGTACTTTCCCCTCAACCTTATAATTCCTACAAATTTCCTTACATTGTGATAACACCCATATGGATTGGAATGATGAAATGTTAGTTGTCGGAAATAAGCCACACAACACTATATGGGTGTGCATTCTTAGTAATTCATATTCCTGATGCACAACAACTCTCACCAGTTAGCCACAACCTCAGAAATATGGAAGCATTTTTCATTTTTAGTGTTAAAAAAACCCAACAGCTGTTGATTAAGACAAATGTGCTATACTGGCAGCATTATTTTCAATAAATTTTCTGGGTGTTTAGAATTCTGCCCCTTAAGATTCTCAGCAGGTTTTCAAGTCTGCTCAGGAGACAGATGTGCGACCTTACAGTAGAAACAGTCAAGCAAAACAAACAAAGCACTCAACAATTTGTTGCAGTTATACAGTAAGGTGCACACGAAATGGGCTTTGAACAGTAAAACAGCACACTGGTTTGTGAGTGTGCCATGATGCCTTTCTGCTGTTTTACTGTTCAAAGCCCATTTCGTGTGCACCTTACTGTATAACTGGTAACAAATTGTTGAGTGTGTTTGTCATTTGTTTTGCTTGACCAATTTGGTGCAGCAACGCATGGGGTTTCTCAGCTGCCATTGGGATGTGCGGAATCCCTTGTGTGTTTCTGTACCTTTTAAAGGAGGTTGGGCGTCCTCCTGACAGGCCTGCACCCAATTTGATATCTTCTGCCCCCATGTGCTCCAAGATGGAGACTCTAATAGTTTAGAGATAGGACCGCACTATAAGAGGTGCCTTGGCGCGGCTTAAGGCCGTGACACACTGCAGGCGAAGCAGCGCGGAGCGGTGGCGCGCTGCCTTTGCGACCAGTGTGTCATGCCATTTTCTCCTGGGAACCTCAGCTGGCGAGAGCTCGCGGAGCTTGAGCGTGCCGAGATCAACAATTCCAACTTCAGCCAATCGGCTCGCGCAAATAAACCAGAGCGTCGGTATGCGACAGCTGGCTGGTTGTTACGGACAAGCCGATTGGCTGAAGGTGCAGTCAATCATCTGACTGCAGTCAGCTCACACACTGCACGCAAAGCTCCGTGCCGGATAGCTTTGCTTCGCTCTGCACGGCTTCGCGTGCAGTGTGTCACGGCCTTAACACATCCTTTGCAGAAGACGTGTATCCAAACCGCTGTCATTGTCCTTAGTGGTGAGACCAGTTGTTTTACATGCTGGTTTGTGAGTGTGCCATGATGCCTTTCTACTGTTCAAAGCCCATTTCGTGTGCACCTTACTGTATAACAAATTGTTGAGTGCGTTTGTCGTTTGTTTTGCTTTACAGTAGAAACAGTCACACTCTTTCCATACATCTGCTGATTATGGTACGATCACGGGATCGCCCTGCGATTATCGTACAATAATTGGCAGGTATATGGACACCTTAAGAATGAGTTTAGCTTTGAAGGTTTTCTAATTTATCATCCATTTAGAATTTTTGCCATCTACTTAAATTTTACTAACTGCTGAAACATATTAATCTGCCTGGGAACACCTAAAGTAGAGCTTTAGAATTATTTTATTTGAGAAATTGTTTCATGCATAAAGTTGTAGAACAGTTCATAATAAACATACAGCTACAAGTTTCAGCATCCACCAACATGAAATTTAAAAATGTACGCATTAAAAAGCTACACTTACTCTTGGCCTAAGTGCAAGTAAGACCTTCCAAGATGCAGGACAAAATACACAAAGGGTTTTACCAATGGCAGATACTGAAGGCTGTAAGCCAGTGTAAAAGCAAATAAGAGAAACTGTACAAACAACATTTTATTTACAAATATACAGGCAACTAATAAAACCAGCATTCAGTCTTCATCTGAACCATCGTCAATCAAGGGACGTGCTCTGCAATTAAAAGAACATTTTTAGTATTTTATGCATTTATATAACCAACAGGAATGCAGTTTAAGGTCTTTACATGCCATCACACACTAGAGACAACATAAATCCTGTGCATGCATTGTCAGGGGCTGCCCCCATGGCCAAATCAGGGACAGGAACGTGAACCAATCAGTCATTGCTGAAGAAGAGTACAGCAGGAGCCAAGTGTGTTGTGCATACTTCTACATAATCCAGATAGCCCAATCATTACAAAATGTAGTTCTCTTAAGCTTAGAACACCCTTGTGCATCAAACATAAGTTCGTTATATATGGAGAGTGTGTTTTGCAATACCAAACTTAAGGTCTACATAGCAGTTTATTTGCTACAAATGCAAAAACAATGTATATTATATTGCCCCACAACCATTAAAAGTGGATTTAGTTACAGCCCCGGTGGATTGCAGTGAGAACGAGGTGCAAGGTAGCAAAACTGCTAAAAAAAAAAAAAAAAAATTATATAGAACCTCTCAATCCCCACAGAAAGTGATAAGCAACTCCATTTTCAAAACTATAGGCAATATTGAGGATTTATTTTGAAGAGTAAAATACTACCGTTCACTGCACTAAGTTAGAAATGCTAAAACATTTCCATCAAATGACAACTATGTACACTATTTACTCTTTGTACTGAAATAGTTTTTAGTCATTGCACAGTAATGACAATGGGCAGCAGGTAAATGACAAACACTAGTGCTTTAAATAACACCTGAAAGCTTAACGACCACAATCAAAACCCTGCTAACCTACAATGTTCAGGGTCTGCACTTACTTCCGTGGTGCTTTACCAACGCCACTGCCTCCTGCTTCTTCACCATCATCGTCAGAAGGCACACAGTTCTCTTTTTCTATACTGCCAGTAGATGGAGAGCCAAAGAAATCTCCTATACCTTTTTGCCATTTTGGCGTTGGTCGGACACATACAGGGTTGCCTCCAGCATACTTGCCATCAGCTGTAAATTTGGTAAAGACAAGGAGAAAAGATCAGTAAAGCTACATGGAAATGCTGGAAATTTATAATAGAGAACCCATGATGAAAAAACATTTACTGTGTTTCCCCGAAAATAAGACAGTCTTTTTTTTTGTGCAAAAAAAATATAACACACACTAGGTAGGTAAACACTTATTTGTTTTAATGTACAACAATCCACAATTATTCATGTAGAAAAGTCTATATGTATTCATGTACAAAAATATGGTGATCAGGGCAATCAGGGGTGCCGTACCTTTCCAAGAGCAATTTGGTTACCAGAATGAGCGAAGCGCACTTTCACTATCGTTTCCTCACAGGCGGAGTGCATTTGGTGTCGATAGCGTGGCAAGTACAGTTGGAGCGGGAAGGGGTAATATAGTAGTTTAATTATAAGTCTGCTTTTAAAAGCACCACATACCAAGAACAAGCACACTATACACTCAACTTTCTTTTTTTTTTAAAAAGGAAAAGCACATCACAATTTTACAAAAGCTGCATAGACTATGCAGTTGGGTCAGCAGGTCAAGAAAACTTACACTTTTTCCCAGTTGGTGATGTTGTATGATTTGAGGAAGAAGAGCTTGCACCAAAAGACTTTCGTGGTGCTCTAGCAGCAACAGCTAACAAAACAGAAAAGGGGAAAAACATGTTAATTAAAAAGCAGAAACTAAATATTACATGAAGTCTGAAGACAAATTCCACCCCCCTTCCCCCCAGTCCCAACTTTGTGATACAATTACTGCCTATACAAGTTTAACCATTTCAGTACTGCAAGTGTTCCAATATAAGCCATGAGCAGGAACACGCTTTGTTAAAGGAGAACTATGGAGGCCAGTGTTTTTCCCCATAGTTCTTAGGACACAAACTAGCGTCATCCCGTTACCCTAAGCTCAGTACACCGCAGCGGATCCCGACATCCGCCCAGCTGCGTGAGTGACAGCTGGCTCTGCCTATCCATGTTGTAATCCTACCGTTTTCCCATATTTTGTGAAACGATGTGCAAAAGGTTGCCACTATAGAAACCACCATTTTAAGGATGGCGCAACACTCCAGGCCCAGCTAGACCTCTCCATGACACATGCCTTGCAGTAAAGCATTTGTTTTGGGTGGGCTTACCACAGCACAGATTTTAAAGCCAAGCACAGTGACCCATAAGTGGCTTTGGGGGACCATTGACAGTACATGGCAGAACCCTTTTAATATTACAGCTTATTCCTCTTCCCATACACTTAAGAGTATGTGCTTTGAGGCCCCAGTGAAAGGATACTTTTCTGCTGCCCAGAGTGGGTCTTTAAGGTATCGGAGCATCTGTTGGACATCTTGTGACAATGCAATAAAATTAAATAAAAGCGAACAGATCACATGCAGACCACAGAGATGCATCCCGACAACCTGTCATTAACTTAAATGAGTAGTTGCCAAATTTGAACAGGGACACCTTGGGACTCCTACCGCAGGAATCCCAGATCAGCCATGTGCAAACATGTGTGGGCTGGAGTGCACAGGTCTTTAGAATTGGAAAGTTGCATTACCAGTTTCTTTAAAACACTTCCTTACAACATTATCACAGCAACAAAGGGCTAAATTAAAAGTGCAGCCTTTTTTGAACACAAGCAGTAGGAAAGAAGCATAATTAAAAGGAGAACTATAAAGCCAGTGCTTTCCACTCATCCTCATAGCCATCGAGCCGACATGCGACAATGAAACTGTCACGCGTCAACTCTATTGATCGGGAAGTGAGCGAATACATACCGTCACTCACTTACCAATCATCTTCCTGCAGAGAGCAGTGACTGGCAGTCAACGCTCCCCACAGGGATTCCCCCTAGCGCTGACTGGAGGAACAAACAGGGGAGGGGCAGGCACTCCCTCTAGATAGGCTGTCACTCACTCAGCTGGACAGATCCAGACAGCATTGTCAGAATCCTTCACAGCTGCAGTGCTCAGTATACCCGCTATATACTGAGCTTTGGGTCACAGGAGGAGGTTAGTACATGTCCTCCCAAAACCTTAAAGAGAACTATGGGGAAAAACACTAACATAGTTCTCTTTCAACCCCCCCATGTTGTAATTTGGTTTGGGGCTGCCTTAGGCAAAACTAAATTCAGCCTCCACCCCACCCCCCTAAATTTGCCCCACCCATTCCTGTTTCTGCATAATCTATCAGTACCTGGATACAGCATGCACACACTATCTAGCTTTGACATTTTCCACTAGAAGCATAGCAGGAAAGCTGGGGTCTCACTAGGGGCTGCATAGCCCCCCCTGAGACCCTACCAAAGATCCTGCAAAGCCACCCCAGGACCCTGCACATAATCTGTGGTGGGCTGTGCAGGGTACCTTTACCAGTGTGATCCTCTTACCCACATCTGCCAGCCACTGCTGGGCCTGGCCTCCACCACCAGGTCACTGGTGCTGCTGGCCCCAATGCAGCAGATGCCCCTGCCCATAGCAGTATAGGAGGGGCACTAAAGGAATATTTTATCTTACTCTTTCAAACTTCCTCCCTATCACAAAACCAGCCCAACAAATCTTACTGCCAAAAGGTCTGATCACAGCCCTCATCATTTACAATATATGAGGCCATCACAGGGTGGGTGCCTGCCTCCCCACCATTTGCAGAACAAAGGAAGGTACCATTCACTAGGGTAATAGTATTGTTCTATACACTTATCTATTAAAGCTTGTAATCTGGCAATGGGAGGGCTAGACATGATCAGATGCTGGCTGTACCCCAGAGTGTGAAATAGGTAGGGGTACACAAGAGGGTGATAGAGACTTCCCCTTCTAATATACATCAATACACACAGGATCTTACAATACACTAATCACTTCTGCAGGGAGCTCATACTGCCGAATGTCAATGGCTGCCGAGCAGACAGCTACCTCCACATATCCTCCCTCATTACTTACCTTCAGATTTAAGCCACCATCCTATGCCGCGATGTCGGCGTCTTAGCTTTCTCATAGTTATTACGTCACCACATGGTGACTAGACTGTTTCAAGTCTCTTATTATTAGGGACAGGGAAGCTCACAGAAGTATTTTTCCGGAACAAAGAGCATAAGGAGAAAGTAGAGGGTCCAAGTTTGGTGCCCCAATAATTTAGGGGGACCACCACTACCTTCACCGTAAACTCACACAGAGTACATAAGATTACCGCCAACATTGAAGGAGGTACTCCGCAGTCAAAATAAAAATAACGGATATCCCCACAAGCCACCATGAAAGCACACTCAGCCTCACCTTTCCTGTAGCTGCCAGTGGACGTTCCCGCGCTGTCAGCCTTGGTGCGCACCATGTTCTCCTCACCAGCCCAGTACCACAAGACGGTCTGCCCGCCTATATCTTCCCCGGCCGGATTTAAAGCTCTGGCTTTGGCGCTCGAAATTCCTGCCCGCCCACTCTGCTACTATTGGACGGTCGCCTCCTTCCTCCGCCCATTCTTTCCAGGCTAGTCAGTAGGATGTCAAAGAGAGACCTGCCTGTCAAGCCGTCCGCCCTTATTCCCGCCCAAATGCCGGACTCGCCTATCGTTGTCAAGCTGCGACGGTGGGGGAGGGGCGATAGTAGCGCTGTACTTTCCCGCTCTATTTCGAGAGTTGTCTGTGGCGACATGTTATCATCAATGTGAAATTAATAATATGCCAAACGAAAATAAAATACTTGAACTAGAGCCACGTAGTACACCCGCTAACTAGAAGGGGTGGAGACTGAACGATAATAATAACAGGGGGAAGGTGTGGAAATGGCGGAACCTAGGGAAAATACATTTATAGAATACAAAAGTTATTGTTATTGGCCCCATTGTCTTGGTTTGTCTATTTCGGGCATTTTTTTCAGTATTTTTGAGTACATTTAGACTAGGTTCACACTGCATGACACCCGGTACGCGTGATCGTGTGCTAGTACACACAGCGATTGCCATGCAACCCCATTGACTTCAATGGGGCTAAAAAAATCGCTAAAAAAAGGTACAAGTACCTTTTTTTTGCAACTCACGATATGTGTTCACTTGCATGGGTGGAATTGCGGCGGGAAACCGCACGATTCGCCCAGTGCCATTAGAAAATAATAGCACCCACAGAACCGTGCGTCAGGAGTTTCCTAGGTGTGAGCCTAGCCTCAGACCCCGTTCACACCAGGGCTGATTTTTCCACGCTGAAACGCATGGAACAAAAAAATCCTATACATTCCTATGGGGGCTGTTCACGCAAACGGAATCGCGCATACAAATATGCCTGTCGCTTGAAATAGTCCCTGAGCTTCTTTTGTTGCGATGATCAGCTCGTTATACTCCCTAGACTTCAATGGAAACGCACTAATCAGCACGGTTTTGCACGTTTTTTATTTGCGTTTCAGCAGCTGAGCCTGCTTCTCATTGGACAAGTAAAAATGAGCTTTAAAAACGCGCTGAGATCTAAACAGTAAATGCCTGTAATACATGCTCAAACGCACTTAAAAACGTGCAATAACACGCAAAAAAAGTGCGAAAACATTGCTGAAACGCTGTTGCCCTGATGTGAATGGGGCCTTTAGGCTTGAGCTTTTTTATCATTATTATTTATAGCCAAACTATTTACTGGGTAAGCAAATGCGTGAAAAGATACACATTACGCATATTTGAGGTGGTGGTCCCATTAAAGTCTTTTGGGGCCAAAACCCTCCACTCTTCCCCAAAAGAAGCCCATGTACTTTTCTGAGCTATGGTGCTTTGTGGCAGAATGTAAAGAGCAGCCATTGAACACAATAGGATTACTCCTGTTGAGTGTCATATCGCTCAGGCATTTGAGCTACAAAACATTCAGGTGTGAATGGGGCCTTAGACATTGGGGGGAATTGATCAAAACCGCAGTAGACAGAAATTGGAGCAGTTGCCCATAGTAACCAATCAGCTTCTCTCGTCAGTTTGTTCAGTTAAGCTTTGAAAATGAAAGACAGAAGCTGATTGGTTGCTGCTCCAGATTCTGTCTGCTCCAGTTTTGAAGTTCCCCTAATTGCAGCAGCAGCACCAGACGGCCGTGCATGCATCAGGACATCCGTAGTGTGACGGCCCCACGCATGAGCCGTGATGTACTTCATTGACCAACAGCCGTCTTGGTGATGGACGCAGGCAAAGAGAGGAGGGGCTATTGGCCCGGCGGGATCAGGTATGCCGCTGGGTCCCCCCTTCTCTCTCTCGTGAACCTGTTGGGTTCTCGGACCAAGTGCCTGACTTTTAGGAGGGGGTGACACCAAAATGGCTGCCATTCATTTTGGTGTCACCCCTATGATGGTGTCACCCGCTTCAGGCCAAACCCTCCTTGTGAAGCATGTGAGGAAGAATTTGGTGGAGGAAGGCGCACAATGCACAACCCAACAACAGGAGTTACTGTTTATGTATGTTTGCTGAGACGAGTGATGTGATTACATTGCCCAATAGGTGAATGAGGTATGCGGTAGTTTTGTGCGATGCAGATCATACCAAAAGGGTCATTAATAAAGGCAGGAAGAGGCATGTGTATGGTACATGGAAATATGGTGCTTATGTACAAAAGACGGAGCAGATAAAGAAACAAAATACATAAATAAAAGTACCAGAACATTGGCCAATAATGTAAGAACACAAGTCAGGAAAACAAACACAGACTACTTGTGCCGCCCCAATGGGGCATAGAATATGTTATAGAAGTTAATATAGATAGAAGTTTTACATAGTGTGTTTTACCTATATATTTTCTCATAGCTAAATCTATGTTTTATTCTATGCTGCCATCTAGTGTAACAAACATGCTTTCTGTAATTATTCCTCATGTGACGACGTATTTCCCCCTAGTGTACGCCCCTTCCTTCTTCCTGTGTGCAGTACTTCCTGTGTCATGGCCACAGTTAAAAGCCACATGTAACAAGGACACACATGTAATCTGCACAGTACGTAGGAAAGGCATCATTTTCTGACCGCACAATACTATAACCGTTCAACTGCTGTTACTATCATCTGCTGTAATCCTGATGTAAAGAATAAACACCTCTTTTGAATGAATCGGTATTGACGAGTTCAGCTATCTGACGAGGATTGTCCGCAGTGAGTATATCTGCTTATACAGGCCAGGCATAGAGGTCTCAGCAAGGGATATATTTCGCTATCACAACGATCGGAGTCAGAATACTACTATCACCAACAAATTGCAGGCCTGCCAAACACATACTCTAGGCTCCAGTCAGAAAATTATCCTCTCCAACAGGCCAGTAGAGTTGATCTCTTTAGCTGTCCTTTCCCCTCCAGGGTTTAAGCGGACACTTAGGCCTGGTTCACACCTGAGCGTTTAACAGCGTGTTCCTACGCTCTGTAAAACGCTCAACATGTGAAAACCAATGATTGTCTATGGGCATGGTTCCCACCTGGGCGTTTTACAGCGCGTAGGAACGCGCTGCAAAACGCCCTACGCCCAAAGTACAGGAGCTTCTTTGGGGCATATTTGCCGCGCGCAGCCAGGTAGCCCTCGGAAACGCGTGTTTGTCGCGCGTTTTTGTTACCGCAAATCGTGGTAAAAACGTGCGGCACGAAACGCGCGACAAACGCGCATATTCGATATGCCTAGGTGTGAACCCAGCCTTAGGGGTCTATTTATAAACAATTCGTACAGCCAATCGACCTGCAAAATTCTGTTACTGTTTGATCAGCAAATGGGGGCAAAAATGAACGTTCTTGCTATATTATCAGGGTTATTCAGAAAAGGGTGAAGAGTTTGGAGAAGGCAGGAGAAGTTAACAATCTAGGACAGGGGCGCCCACAATTTTTTGTCTGGAGATCTACTTTTCAAATGACGAGCTCATTGAGATCTACCATAGAAAAAACACCTGCATTGAGGGGCGGGAAGGGGCGTGGTGGTGCATTAAAGTCAATGGCACCGCAGCCAGGCTCCGCAGGCAGGCCCCTCACCCATAATGCGATCGCCTGCACCAGGAACCCAGGCACATTAGTGCCTGCGTTCTAGTCCAGTGCGATCCGCAAAAATGCTGCAAGCACTATTTTTGCAGATTGCACTGGACCGGAATGCAGGCACTAATGTGCCTGCGTTCCGGGTGCGTGCGATCGCACGGTGCCATTGACTTCAATACAACCCTACACCCCCTCCTGGCCCTGAACGCAGGTAGTCGCCCGGCTTACATTCCAGTGCGTCCTAGAGGCCCTGGCGTCTTATCCTCCTGTGGTGCTCGTGTGGCCGACGTTGCACATGGGAAGAGGTGTCCTGCCCCTTTCCATCTGTGGCGTCTAACACATTCAGCCTGCAGCCGCACGAGCATCGTGAGAGCATAGCCGTAGCCAGCTCCTTTTGCGCCCAAGGCAAGAAAAGCCAACAGCCCCCTGATACTTCCCTTTTAAAATAGAAAAAGTAATTGAGGACACAAAGTCCTCAATCCCTTTTTCTGCAGCCTCTATTCTAAATGAATGGAAAGCACAGAAGCTTCCCATTCATTAAGAAAATATTTTACTATCAAGCAGTTTCTGAATGGGGAGGAGCCTCTGTAGTGAGTGCTTCTCCCCATTGAGAAACTCATGAATGAACAGGAAGTGATGTAAATCACATCCTGTTCATTCATAACTGGGGACACATAGTACTATGTGTCTCCAGTTATTTACAAACACTGGAGTGATCAGCTGATCGCTCCATTGTTTGTCCTGCATGGAGGACCGGTACATATCACTGATATGTACCGATACTCGGCCACGCACACGGGGGGCTCAGCTTCTCCCATGGATGCCCCCTGCTATCCTGGGCAGAGGCAGCGGGGGATCCGAACGAAGCACATTAGCCGCGGGGTGGGGGTGGAGCCTCTGTCACAGAACTAAGGCCGAGCGGTGAGGTGAGAGAGAGGCGCCGGCTGTCAGATCCAGACCGAGCGTCTCTCTCTCTCCTCACCGCTTGGCATTAGTTCTGTGACAGCGGCTCCGTCCTCCGCCCTCCCCCGCCACCGATTCCTTCATTTCTTCCCCCGGCGGGAGGAGAGGACATTGCGATCTACCAGTGAACGCGATCGACCTTATGGGCACCCCTGAGCTACTGTGTAACATTACACATTTGTATTATAGTCTTTAAGTGCAAGTGAAGCCAAAACTTTTTCAGATTTTATTCCTTTCTGAGCTCCCTTTAAGCCTTGTTCACACCAAAAGCGCGTGCGTTCCAGAGCGGTAGCTGATAAACTTCCCCTTGCATTTTGGGGCGTGGCGGTGCATTGTATTCAATGGCACCGCTTCCACACACCGCCGCCCGCAGTGCGATCCGACGCCTGGCAAAACTTTGCCAGCTTTCCGTTCCACAGCAAACGCAAAAAATAGGGCTTGCTTGCCCTATTTTTTGCGTTTGCAGTGGAACGGAACGCTGGCAAAGTTTTGCCGCGCGTTCGATCGCATTCAATGCACCGCAACGCACCCTCTCGCCCTAAAACGCGGGGGGAAGTTTCTCAGCGATCACGGTGCATTCCGGCAGCTACCGCTCTGGAACGCACGCACTTTCGGTGTGAACAACCCCTTAGGGAGACTCACCCTCTCTTTTTGTCCTGGTGATTGTTTTTAGAGAAAGTGATAGAAAACCCCAAATTTCTGCTGACCACCAGGGATTTCCCTCACTTTGGAGGGATTTCGTCTCACTTCCTGTTGTGGCTATCAGACAAGAAATCTCCCCAATATGACACAGATATAAAAAAAGGGGTTTATAACCCACCTTTACTCTATCTAAAAGGTTTGGCTTTAGCTCTACTTTAAAGGAGAACTATGAGGCGAGTGATTTTCACTCAATCTCATAGTTCAAGCCGACGTGTGACAATTAAACTGTCACACGTCGGCTCAATAGTTCAGGAGGTGAGCGAACACATACCGTCGCTCGCTCACTTCTCTATCATCTCCCTGCAGAGAGCCATGACTGTCACTCACGGCTCCCTGCAGGGATTCCCCTCCTCCCCTCTCCAGTGCTGACTGGAGGAACGGACAGAGGAGGGGGCAGGTACAGCTGGCTCTGCCTCTAGTTAGGCAGAGCCAGCTGTCACTCACGCAGCTGGGTGGATCTCGACAGTAATGTCGGGATCCGTCGCAGCGGTCTCAGTATACCGCGAGCTGTAGCGAGCCAGTATACCGCGAGCCAGTATATGTCCTCCCGTGACCCATAGGAGAACTATGCGGAAAAACACTTACCCCATAGTTCTCCTTTAAAGTTCAGTATAGCACAATTACCATGTCAGCATTTGTAAGGTGTCTTTGAAGTCGGCTTGCAGTAAAATGCATTGTGCAGCTTTGCCTTTCTACCTTGTAGGAACCTGCAGGACAAACTTGCTGGTAGTAGTTAGTCAGTAGTTAGTGACTGCAGCTGATTGGCTGCATTTACTGTATGGTCCTTTAACAAACGTCAACTGAAAAATCGACTTCTGTTAAGCAGGGGGTCCCAAAGGGCCACACTCTGCTCAAATTTAGACCGAGTCCTGCTGACTCTAAATTCGAGCAGTGTTTGGCCAGGTTAAAAAAAACTCCCTATCTTACCTCTGCTCATATATGGAGGCAGCTTCCTTTTTGGGACCTATTGATAAATTCTCCCTTGTGATTAAAGGAGAACTATGAGGTGAGTGCTTTTCACTCACCTCATAGTTCTAGCCAACCTGTGACAATGAGACTGTCACAGGTCGGATCAGTAGATCGGGAGGTGAGCGAACAAATACCAGCGTTCGCTCATCTCTCGATCCTCTCACGGCTCTCTTCCGTGACAGGGGAGGGGCTGAATTCCCCCCTTCCCGATCCGCCAGCGCTGACTGGCGGAGGGGGCGGGTACAGCTGGCTCTGCCTCTAGATAGGCAGAGCCAGCTGTCAGTCACGCAGCTGGGCGGATCCCGGCACAATTGTCGGGATCCGCTTCAGCTGCGGCGTCTCAGTATACTGCAAGCAGCAGCTCGTGGTATACTGCCGCGTCTCAGTATACCGCGAGCTACAGCTCACGGTATACTGAGCCTAGGGTGACGGGAGGACGCTAGTTTGTGTCCTCCCGTTACCCTAAGGAAAACTATGGGGAAAAGCCTTAACCCCATAGTTCTCCTTTAACAAGATTCCAAATGCTAAGTGACAGGTGGTTCAGAATCATGTTTGATAGAGTAATGTTTGTTGGCTAGTTTCTTCTGTATTTATTAGGCTGGCCTGACGTAAACATTCAGACAACTATTTGAGTGAAGATTCACATCTCCTTTAGAAAAGTGCATATGTGTCCACCATAGGAGTATAAAAGTACAAACACTCACTGGAATTCATACAGAGTCTCTACAACACTTGCCCCACAAACAGGTTGGAAACTGGTATATGAATTTGTCCCAAGTACTGCCAATAGTATCCTTAACAACCAGTGTTGCTACAAGTGGGCAGAGTCTGATAGGAATGCCAAGGGACTAGTTCACAATCAAATCTGCTCTGTTGCTGATTGACAACAGGCGCTGGACAGATTCCATAGCCTACAGAAGGCTGGCTATTGGCCATGGAATCCGCTCACTGCCTGCTGTCAGTCACAAGTGAGGCAGACCTTATGGGGAACTAGTCCCTCACCACATCACTGGTTGCTAAGAGGCTTCTGCAACCAAAGACATCTTAGCAACCAGTAAATTATCCCTAGCCCCATACAGCTGCTGGCTGGGAGATTCCCATGCTGACAGCTAAATGTAGACAAAGGGGCTGGGGATGCTGGCTGACATCATTATGTTATTTGTTTACATTCAGCTGTCGGCCTATAAATCTCCGGACCGCAGCTGAATGGGGCCTGGGGATGCATAATTGGTCGCTAGAACGTCAACAGCCTGGTGTCCTAGTAGCCAACGAATGGGAAGCTGTCACACTCATGATAGTTTCCCAGTATATACATGCCCTCTCTGAGCATTGTCATCTCTCTTTACACCAGATCAGATTACAGCCAGTTTTCTAATCTGGAAACTGTCAGTAATTCTTTTTTAATTTGATGCAGCCATAGTGACAGATTCTTAAAGTGGTGCAACTACAATTGAGGTCTACCTGAATCTGTCGCAAGGGTCTGTAAATTTACCGAAGTTGGTGACAGGACTTTGTTGAATTTGGAACAGGACCTTTTAAAGGTACATACTGCCAGAAATCTCTCCCACGCCAAGTGAATGGTTGTTGCAGACTTTTATATAACCGTTCATATTAAGGGTCAAGATTGCTGATAAAACAATTCATTGATGTACAACTCATTTGATATCGCCAACCTTGGTTGCTGAAATACAACATATAATTGTAGTTTTTGGCACTTTCATATTCCATGAAAGTAACACATTTTACGCTGAAACTCTCATTACCGGCCTTGATTGTCATAGCAACCTAATCTAGGAAGCAGCGATTCAGCATCACAGCACAAAAATGGCATTGATTATCCTTTGTATATAAGAGTAATTTATTACTTTGCTTTTGCATTCAGATCTAAGAAAGTAAATGTATGTGTGATCTTTTATTAATCACTTTTTTGATAATGTTTGTGCAGTAACACGTTCTCTTGCTCTGTACCCTAACTATAATTCTTTTTATCTGTCCTTATTCTGTATGCATAAATACAACAAAGTAGTACTTCTCATGTTCTGTATGCTTGATGTCAGTCTCAGTATCTGTCCCTATTTTGTATGTGTAAATACAGCACAGTAGCCCTTCTCTTATTCTGTGCACTGGGTGTAATTCTCACTATTGGTCCTTATTCTGTATGTATGAATACAGCAAAGTAGTACTTCTCATGTTCTGCATGCTTGGTATCAGTCTTAGTTCCTATTTTGTATATACAGCACAGTAGCACTTCTTTTGCTCTGTATGCTGGGTTAGGGTTGGCAGAGCTCAGGGTCCATTGCCTAGAGATGGAGCAGAACTGATCACATGTTTGGCATGCTCCAAAGCTGGAGTTGAGATTCTAGAGCTGGAGGAACAGAAATCAGAATGGAGCTGACATTGTGCAGCTGCTTTTTTCCGTGCTATTTCACATGGTTATCACACATTTAAAATAACATAGGTCAATATGTAAATCATTTTGTAATAGCAAAACATGTCTGAATAGTGGAATAAAGTAAATGCACTTTCAGTTGTCATGTTTCCAAAGAGCTAGCACCATCCTTCCCAGCTCAGCTTCCCTGAAATTCCTATTCACCTATTCAGTATAAGATCACAAGGGACAGAGCAGTCTCTAGAAAGCTGTCCATTTATTAATTTGGGAAGAATTGGGGAGCAGACCTTTCCTTTAAACAAAAAAATTACCATAGGAATATATGTTAATTTAACATATTTTATGCATGTAAAAGCCTCCCTTGTGTAGATACCTAAAAGCCCTGAGACTGTTGCTGGGTGCTGCCATTTGGATGTGGTGTCCGCAGCCCCGGCAGATTCAGAGCTGTCACTCAAGTGACACTCGATATTATTTCTCTTCACTCCTCCCCTGGCAACTACATGAAAGGTTATGTAGGGAGGTAAGGCGCGGAGATGCTGGGTCAGCACAGAGAGTAATTAGACACTCCCAGAAGAATAGAGGGCTATAATGTGCAAGGAGGGTGGACGTTCTCCTGGAGTAGTTACATTTTTAATTCAAAGGCACATTGCAAGTGAAGAAAACCATGAATGATTCTTACCAGACCAGTAGTTCAACTTTTGTTGTGTGGTAAACAGCAAGGGTGGGTATTTGGGATAGTAGTACTTACCCATGTTTACAAAAATGTGGACCCCTAGCGATGAAATTGAAGTTACATGCCCATCTAAAGGGGTAAGAATCTTTTAAGAGGGTCCTGTCAATGTTCAGGCACCTCATACTTATTAATTTTTTCCACAAATATTTTATTAAAGTTTAAAACATAAATTTCACGGTATAAACAAAGAACACTAGTAAAGGTTACACAGAAATTCCAAAAATAGAACAGGAGGGTGCCAGCAGTATTACATTTGACCAACATGAAGATATACAAAGATTTAGGTTGCAAACCAAAATGTAGTACCAAGATATTAGCGATGCACCGATAACAATAGTAGTATCGGGATCAGTGCCAATAACGAGTATTTGGGCGAGTACTCTTACTCGCCCAAATGCTCCGATACTTACCTCCAATAATGGAACTTCTGGTCAAAGGGAGATCTCCCTCTGACCGGCAGTGCCAAGAGAGCATAGAGCTGTCATCCTTTCCAATCAGGAAACTGTCTTCCTGATTGGCTAGGAAGCCGGCTTCACTTGTTGCTAGACAGCCTGACTTTTTACCAATCAGGAAGCCGGGTAGCACGTAATGACCTGCCTCCCGGCTTCCTGATTGGTCAGGAAGTCATGCTGCCTAGCAACAAGTGAGGCCGGCTTCCTAGCCAATCACCGAGCCAGGAGGCGGGTCATGACGTGCCACCTGGTTTCTTGATTGCCTAGGAAGCCGGCTTCACTTGTTGCTAGGCAGCCTGGCTTCTTGACCAATCAGCCACAAGGCACCTCCTGGCTCGCTGCCTAGCTTCCTGATTGGCCAGGAAGTGAAAAAACACAGGCTTTACAGGCAATCAGGAAGCCGGGTGACGGGTCATGATCCGCCGCCCGACTTCCTGATAATCAGGGCACACAGCTCCTGTACTCTGTATCAGCGAGTACCGAAAAAAATAGTCAGAAACAGATCAAATGTGTTCCTTGGGCTGTATAGCCATGATATTCCATCCATAATCCCCATGTAGAAAAATAGTTATACCCATATTCTTATCAGAAACAGGTTAATATGTTCCCTGGCATGTGTAGTCATGATTTTCCACCCATAATCACCATGTAGTACAATAACTATACCCATATTCTTATTAGAAACACATCAAATATGTTCCTTGGCATATGTAGCCATGATATTCCACCCATAATCTCCATGTAGAACAATAATTATACCCATATTCGTATTAGGAACACATCAAATATAGGAAGTAGGAGAGTAATAAGAAACCACAACACATATAGGTAGTTCAAACCCCCCCCCCCCCACAGGGGTATGCGGTGGGGAGAGAGGGGGAGG
>NW_017307800.1:382257-383390 GCF_000935625.1 Nanorana parkeri
CCCCGACAGGGATATGAGTTAGGAATGGAAGGTGAGGAAAGAGTAGATGAGGGAATGTTGAGTTATGAGTATGAGAATGAGGAGGGATTGTGATATGAAGGATTCGGTAATGACTGATAGCGAAAGTAATGTTTTAGACGTTTGTTAATTAGAATATGTTTATTTATGATATGAAACAACAAATAGATGTGTAGCACCTTGCTAAAAAGGAGTGCTAGATCATATATATAGTCTATGTTCAGTTCAACTGTGACAGAACAATCTGTGAAGCTGTGTCTGCCTGTGGGTGGGTGTGTTACCACACAGGGCAGAACAGCCAATGAGGATTGCTTTGGGCATTTATGTCTTCCAGCCAATCACTGCAGGACAGTAACAGTGATGCATGCTGGGAGAGGATATAAATGTGGAGTGTGGCTGATGCAACGCTCTCTTCCTCTTCCCCTCTCCAGGGCCCTCCTGGCCTGGGGAGGATGCCTGCTGCTGAAGAGATAGACTGGACTAGGCCTGAGCTGGGGCCTAGGCCTGGACACTGGGGCCTGAGCCTGGAGGCCCAGTGGTCAGCCACTCATGTCTGAGTTGAACCTGAACAAGACCCTTGACAGTACTGCTTGCCAGAAGTTCTCCACACAGATTGCCTGTATGGCTTAAAGGTCCAAGTCTGTGATGGCAGCAGTTACTTTGCTCTGATTCAAATACAAGGAGTCTACCTTTCATGCTGGATGTGCCTGACCCTCTTCCCTCTCTCCCTGGAGTTACAGCAATAAAAGAGAATCATCTTGGAGGTATTGTCTGGACTTCAATCTGTCGGTAACCACTGGAAGTGGTAAGTGCTATTGGGGCAGCCATGTGTTTGTTTTAATAATCCCCTAGACAGGCTATGGAAGACCCGATCATTTCAGCGGCTCCTTCGGGGCTGAGCGCTACAGATGTCTAAAAGTTTTTTTTATGTAGTTGGTATAATTGTATTGATGTGAAATAACAATAACAATAAAAATATATTAAACATCAAATATGTTCCTAGGGATGTGTAATCATGATATTCCACCCACAATCTCCATGTAGAAAAATAATTATATCCATATTCTTATATGGTTATATACACTGAGTGGCCAGTTTATTATGACCACCTGACG
>NW_017307801.1:0-284 GCF_000935625.1 Nanorana parkeri
CTGTATGTGACCCCATTGGGGAGATTTGCCCTCACTTCTTGTCAGGACAGGAAGTGACAGAAAAACAAAAACATTGTAAAATGGGCGAAGGGTCGAATTTCAGACAATGTTTTTATATCTGTCCAGATGGCAACAACTTCCCCATTTAATCTGAGGGGTGAGGGTGCAGGAATTGGGGTGATCTGAGAGGTGAAGGTGCAGGAATTGGGGGTGATCTGAGGGGTGAAGGTGCAGGAATTGGGGTGATCTGAGGGGTGAAGGTGCAGGAATTGGGGTGATCTGAG
>NW_017307801.1:1277-2658 GCF_000935625.1 Nanorana parkeri
CCCTTCAGTCTTCTATCTGACCTCCGTCCTCCCCTTCAGTCTTCTATCTGACCTCCGTCCTCCCCTTCAGTCTTCTATCTGACCTCCGTCCTCCCCTTCAGTCTTCTATCTGACCTCCGTCCTCCCCTTCAGTCTTCTATCTGACCTCCGTCCTCCCCTTCAGTCTTCTATCTGACCTCCGTCCTCCCCTTCAGTCTTCTATCTGACCTCCGTCCTCCCCTTCAGTCTTCTATCTGACCTCCGTCCTCCCCTTCAGTCTTCTATCTGACCTCCGTCCTCCCCTTCAGTCTTCTATCTGACCTCCGTCCTCCCCTTCAGTCTTCTATCTGACCTCCGTCCTCCCCTTCAGTCTTCTATCTGACCTCCGTCCTCCCCTTCAGTCTTCTATCTGACCTCCGTCCTCCCCTTCAGTCTTCTATCCAGGGCCGCAGCACACGGGCCTCTCTTACCATCCTGGCTTTGATGATCACGGGGAACGTCGTCGTAAATCACGCCGTCTCCAGAGCTGCGAGAACTCGATAAACCTGAAATGAAGAACGAATCGTATTAAACCAACACAGACGACATCAATCCGCATAAATTAACATAAATTGTCAGGAATTCGCATACATTAAACACGCCCCATGTGACCGGGAACGTGGAATGTAAATAAAAGGCTGTCAATGAAGGGCGGTATGCTCCTGTCCTGGAGATACCGAGGGAGAGCGGTACACCGCGCTACAACAGCGCCGAGCGGCGACGTCCGCCATTGTTGTAGCCACATGACCAGTGTAAGGGCATTAGAGTGTAAGCTCCTCTGTACAGAGACTGATGTGACTGTGGGGGGGAGGGGACATTAGAGTGTAAGCTCCTCTGTACAGAGACTGATGTGACTGTGGGGGGAGGGGGCATTAGAGTGTAAGCTCCTCTGTACAGAGACTGATGTGACTGTGGGGGAGGGGCATTAGAGTGTAAGCTCCTCTGCTGCAGAGACTGATGTGTTCTCTGTACAGCGCTACGGAATATGTCGGCAATCTGCGCTCAGAAATAACAAAACTCACGTTTCTTGCTCAGACTCTTCTTGACGCTGTGCCTGCGGCCCTCCACCTTCCTCCGACCTCCGGGATCCCCATTGCTGACAACGGACGGAGACCTGCGGGAACAAAGCGTCTGGTTGGGATCAGACGCACGGAACTTCGGCAACGGAGCCGGGAACATTGTATCCCCTTCAAGTGACGGGACGAGGGACTCTGTGTCAGTCCCTGAGCGCTGACCCCCGTTGTGGGTCCCTTTCCTCTCCGCGCACATCAGACAACACTCACCCGCTGGTAGGGGACCTGTACACGGGGCCGACCTGAGACTTTAAGGAAGTCTGGAAATCAGAAATTTCCTGGAGAGTGGG
>NW_017307801.1:4531-6537 GCF_000935625.1 Nanorana parkeri
TTGCCCCCCTGTAGCATTAATGGCCAGCGCTGCCCCTCTGTAGCATTAATGGCCAGCGTTGTCCCCCTGTAGCATTAATGGCCAGCGTTGCCCCCTGTAGCATTAATGGCCAGCGTTGCCCCCCCTGTAGCATTAATGGCCAGCGTTGCCCCCCTGTAGCATTAATGGCCAGCGTTGCCCCCCTGTAGCATTAATGGCCAGCGTTGCCCCCCTGTAGCATTAATGGCCAGCGTTGCCCCCCTGTAGCATTAATGGCCAGCGTTGCCCCCTTGTAGCATTCACAGTCAGCGTTGCCCCCCTGTAGCATTAATGGTCAGTGTTGCCCCCCTGTAGCATTAATTTGGACCGTATTTGGGGCAGTAAGGTGTAAATGGACATTGCCCTCAAGTCATTCATCCGCAAGCCTATTCCTTGCCTGCGCCACCACCTGCACTTTCTTTATGTTTACATCTCGCCCCTTTCCCGGCCTTGAGTAAGTCATTCACGAGGCCGTTGGTGGCGCAGACACAGATTGAACTTGGACTTCAGTCTTTCAGAATGCCGCTGCTGCCTAATAAACGACTCCTTCAGGTTCAGGATGGGGGGAGGGGTGGGGGGTGTAGATGTAAACATAGAAAGTGCAGGTGGCGGCACAAGCGAAGAATAACCCCAGCAATCATTTATTCTGAATCACCAATACTGACATCTACGCATGCGCATCTCAAATCTATGGACTCTATGGACACATGCATTGCACTACGGGCCATTTAGTTGTACGCTGGGACTTTCATGCCCGTGTACATTGATCCTAAGGGCCCGTGCACCCCATGTGCATTGGACTTCCTAAGGGCCCATACACCCCATGTGCATTGGACTTCCTAAGGGCCCATACACCCCATGTGCATTGGACTTCCTAAGGGCCCATACACCCCATGTGCATTGGACTTCCTAAGGGCCCATACACCCCATGTGCATTGGACTTCCTAAGGGCCCATACACCCCATGTGCATTGGACTTCCTAAGGGCCCATACACCCCATGTGCATTGGACTTCCTAAGGGCCCATACACCCCATGTGCATTGGACTTCCTAAGGGCCCATACACCCCATGTGCATTGGACTTCCTAAGGGCCCATACACCCCATGTGCATTGGACTTCCTAAGGGCCCATACACCCCATGTGCATTGGACTTCCTAAGGGCCCATACACCCCATGTGCATTGGACTTCCTAAGGGCCCATACACCCCATGTGCATTGGACTTCCTAAGGGCCCATACACCCCATGTGCATTGGACTTCCTAAGGGCCCATACACCCCATGTGCATTGGACTTCCTAAGGGCCCATACACCCCATGTGCATTGGACTTCCTAAGGGCCCATACACCCCATGTGCATTGGACTTCCTAAGGGCCCATACACCCCATGTGCATTGGACTTCCTAAGGGCCCATACACCCCATGTGCATTGGACTTCCTAAGGGACCATACACCCCATGTGCATTGGACTTCCTAAGGGCCCATACACCCCATGTGCATTGGACTTCCTAAGGGCCCATACACCCCATGTGCATTGGACTTCCTAAGGGCCCATACACCGCATGTGCATTGGACTTCCTAAGGGCCCATACACCCCATGTGCATTGGACTTCCTAAGGGACCATTCACCCCATGTGCATTGGACATCCTAAGGGCCCATACACCCCATGTGCATCTCAAATGTATGGACTCTATGGAGTACACATGCGTTGCACTACAGGCCGTTTAGTTGTACGCTGGGACTTTCATGCCCGTGTACATTGATCCTAAGGGCCCGTTCACCCCATGTGCATTGGACTTCCTAAGGGCCCATTCACACCATGTGCATTGGACTTGGTTGCTCAAGGCACAACACAATGACAACCCGTTGACTACAATAGGTCCAACAGAACACGCTGCATTTAAACCCCCGCGCGCCGCAATGCATGTTAAGGAAGATTTTTTTGTACTCACCGTAAAACCCTTTTCTTTGCGTTCATTGGAGGACACCGC
>NW_017307801.1:6699-7478 GCF_000935625.1 Nanorana parkeri
ACCACTAGCAGGGGCCGCCCCCCTGAGCATTGCTTTGTTTTGTAGTTGCACCAACCGCCCCACTCCTGCAGGTGGCACTATGCCCGAGAGGTGATGATCTAAAGCAGAGCCGTGTCCTTCAATGAACGAAAGAGAATAATCAGTATTGCTGAAGAGCTGGACGCATGGACAGACCTGATTGGAGGGACAGAGTCCAGCATATAAAGGTGTCAGGGGGTTTATCATGACGAGTGATTGGGGTGAAATCACCTTTCATTGTATCAGCAAATCACAAGCTGGCTGAAATTGCTCCGTGTATGGGCAGCAGAGACCGGAGGTGACAGGTACTCGATCCGGCCGCATTCAGCTGATGGCTGCGGGGCCCCAACAGATACTTCCAGAGACAGGGGAGAAGGCAGAAGAGGCGGACAGGCAGGAAAATCTTGTCCCGTCTCTATTGTCTTCCCGATGGGAAGCCGACACCCAGAGATATGAGCCGTGTCCCTCCCCAGACGCAGGCCAGAGGCAAAGGAAGGTCCATAGGAAATAAATGCCCCAGGGCTGTCGGCTGTCTGAGGTCTGTGGCCTCCTTGTAGGAGAATCATTGCTCACTATCTTGCTGCCGGGCTGTTATGCTGATCCTATGGTTTCAGTGTTGTCTGAGTCATGTATATGGGGAGTTGGGGATTTGTCGGCTTCGTGTGGAATGTGTGATTCTGAGAATATTAAAGACACAAACAGTCAAGCGGATTCTATCTCCAGACGTACGTCAGTCCTGGGAGCCTATAGAACAGGTCACC
>NW_017307801.1:7562-9881 GCF_000935625.1 Nanorana parkeri
ATAACTACCCGGGGGGTTCAGCTTAGCAGTATGGGCACCCCAGAGTTCCTCAGTCAGTACTATGGACATCCCGGGGTTCTGCTCAGTCAGTAGGAACCCTGGGGTATACATACTCTCAGTCAGTAGTATGGGCACCCCTGGGTTCCTCTCAGTCAGCCTTATGGACACCCCGGGGTTCCTCCCAGTCAGCCGTATGGACACCCCTTGGGTTCCTTTCAGTCAATAGTATGGACACCCAGGGGGTTCCTCCCAGTCAGCCGTATGGACACCCCCTGGGTTCCTCTCAGTCAATAGTATGGACACCCAGGGGGTTCCTCTCAGTCAGCAGTATGGACACGTGGGGGGTTCCTCTCAGTCAGCAGTATGGACACCCCGGGGTTCCTCTGAATCAGCAGTATGGACACCACGGGGTTCCTCTCAGTCAGCAGCACAACTACCCCGGGGGTTCCTCTGAGTCAGCAGTATGAACACCCCGGGGTTCCTGAGTCAGCAGTATGGGAATCTTGGGGGTTCCTCTCAGTCAGCAGCACAACTACCCCACAGGTTCCTATTAGTATAACCCCAGGGGGCAGTATGGGCACCCCAGGGGTTCTTACTAGTATAACTACCCCAAGCATGCCGCATTAAGGAAGTCCATTCATTTTGACCGGACTGGCAGCGCACCTCAACACAACAACAAAAATGCGTCTGCAGCATCTGCAGCGACAGTAGCGCAGGAGCGGTTTCAGCGACAGCACGCATACATTGGTGTCATTATAAACAAACGGCACCACAACACACATGGAACAGTGTTTTACGGTAACGCATGTTACAGCAACGTACAAGCATGAAGCCAACCTAGACCATCACGCAGCAGATCTGTGTATTGCAGTCAAATCTCCATTCAGTCCTCACACTCAGACCACTTGTAGTCACGAGATTTAACCCCTTGTCGACAGGCCCTTCAGCCGAAGCTGACGGAGTTAAACATTTCAGTGAACGGTCCGAACGCCTCGTGCAGCGAAGCCCGGAGGGGCCAGCTACAGGCGGAAGCAAGAAAGACCTGTCTTGTACTGCGCCGCTGTGTCTTTGGGTGACATTTTTCTGCTACCGTCGGCTCTGTGACCACTGTCAGCTGTTGGCACCAGTGTCTCCGCATGACCTTTGCAGTTGGGCATCGCATGTCGCTTCCAATTTAGAAACGTTCGCAGGGAAAATCCCTCAGTCATCGGTCAGCATTCACGTGCGTTCAGCGACGACACCCAGCAAACAAAATGGACATATTGACCAGTTTCCGACGTCTAGAAACAATCGGTCGGACCGACGCGTCACAACCGCCGACTTCTGCTGACTCTTATCTGACGACTACGAGCAAAGCTAAAAATAACGAGAGAGCCGAGCCGGACTGACCGCCGGTCAAAGCGGAAACCTAGTCCGTGGCGCAGTACCAAAAGAGGTGCCAATGACACCGGCTGAGGTCAGCGTGGCGGCGGGGGAAGGGGTGACACAGACTGAGATGCATAGAAGCCCCTATAAAGTGATTCCGATTCCCATGGAAGGCGCCCCATCTGCACAATACCTGCGTTTGACTCTTCACCGCCCGGGCCACCTCCTCCGGGGCCCCCCCACCCCCCGTCCTCGGGATTCAGCAGCAGGAAATGGGAAGCCCAGGCTCGTCTCATTCACAACCGGCTCCGGAGCCCGGGCCTCGTTCTCATCCCACTCCCTCCCTCTCCCCTCCTCTGTCTGCCTCTCCCAGGACCGCACAGACACAACACTCACTGCAGTTCCCACAGCAGCTCCATGTGAATGACCCCCCCTTGCAGCACTGGAGCAGCGGGGAGCACAAAGGGAAAAGAGAGAGCACAAAAATATCACATCAAGCATGCCAGGCCATCTTGTACAGGGGCCAAGTTTTAGGGCCCCGTTAGATCCATGCATGCGTGTGTTTTTTTTGCGTTATGTGCCACTGTGCGTTTTCTTTGTGCATTGATATGCGTCATTGACGCGCATTTCTTATGCGGTTTTGAAGTTAGGATTTGGAGTGGAAGGGGTTAATGGACCTCTGTGTTATTAAAGGAGAACTATGGGGTCAGGGCTTTTCCCCATAGTTCTACTTAGGGTAACGGGAGGACAAAAACTAGCGTCCTCCAGGGAATTTACTAAGACCGCAGCAGACAGAATCCGAAGCAGTCAGTCGGCCAATCAGCTTCCAGCTTTCATTTTTAACCCCTTCATGACTGAGGCCCTTTTTTCATTTTTTGCACCCATGTTATATTCCACATTTTAGGCCTGAAAATGACGTAAAACCCCCCAACATTATATATTTTCTGAATGCCA
>NW_017307801.1:10031-11222 GCF_000935625.1 Nanorana parkeri
TGTCCGGCGGGGGGGGCGGCCCCTTCTTCGGGACGCAGAAGCGATCTGGCGACAGGTAAGTCGCCAGGATCGCTTCTGTTGTAAAGCCGACAGTCGGCTCTACAAGTTTAAACAGAGTCCCGGCGGCAAAAGTCGCCGGGAGTCTGTTTAAACAGCCCCGATGCTGGCGACGTACACTGTACGTCGTCAGTCACGAAGGGGTTAAAGCTTAATTGGACAAGGTGATGACAGACGCTGATTGGCTAGTATGTTCAGCTGCTGCATGGCAGCCAATCGGCTTTGCAGCTTTCATTTTTGAAAGCTTATCTTAAAATGGGCTTTCAGGTGCCTTCCAGTGCGGTTTCATGCGTTTGTATGTATTTTTGATGTGTTTCAATGGGTTCCAGTGCATTCCAGACCAGACAAAACAAGACATGTAGTATTTTTCTGGTCTGGAACGGACTACATTGGTGTGAACAGAGACTAGAAACAGCACAGGGGATACGTTAGGATGCATTTGGGTCCGGAAACAATCTGGTCTGGCATTGAGATGATCTGGATGTGGTGTGAATGGGCCCTAACTGAACAAGCTGAAGCTAAAAGCTGATTGGCTACAATGATCAGCTGCTGCATGGCAGCCAATCAGATACCATTTTTAATGGGTAACTGAGCAACTGACGCTAGAAGCTCATTGACCACCATGTTCAGGTGCTGCATGGCAGCCAATCAGATCCCATTTTAAATGGGTAGCTGAGCAACTGACGCTAGAAACTTATTGCATGCGCACACCGGCCCGTTCGGCAGTTGTCGAACAAGCAGGCCACTAACTCGCCAAGAATCGTACGATTCCCGGCGGGTTTTCCAGCCTGCTTGTTCGATGGAAGACGTGCGACCGTACAGTAGAAACGGTCGCACGCCTTCCATACACTGCACGATTCTCGTACGATGGCGGGATTTCCCGCGATTCTCGTACGAGAATCGTGCAGTGTATGGGCACCTTAAAGCTGGCCATACACCTCTAGATGATCTGCCGACTTTCTATGGTCAGATGGAAAAAGTGCAACAGATTCCTCCATCTACGCTAAGCTGTGTGTATGGAGGAATCTCCCACTGGCCCAAGCTTCAGTATCTTTCTAGTCGGCCCCGCTGGCTGTCAAAATACCTGAACAATGCCTGCGTCCAATCAGATTGTTCAGGTATTTTGACAGCCAG
>NW_017307801.1:12015-13146 GCF_000935625.1 Nanorana parkeri
GCTGTCAAAATACCTGAACAATGCCTGCGTCCAATCAGATTGTTCAGGTATTTTGACAGCCAGCGGGGCCGACTAGGAAGATACTGAAGCTCGGCCCAGCGGGAGATTCCTCCATCTGCACAGGTTAGCGTAGATGGAGGAATCTGCTGCACTTGTTCCATCTGACCGTAGACAATCTGCAGATCATCTATAGGTGTGTGGCCGGCTTAATTGAATGCGAGGAGCTGATTGGTTCCTATAGTCAGCGGCTCCGGATTGTGTCTGCTCCGTGTTAGGAAATTCCCTCCAGTGTAAAGATAAAAAAAAAAACCCTTTAAAGCTGCAACATATTATCTCAGCGAGTCCAAAGAAACTTGTTACAAAGCGGATCTGAAACATTGTATCACTTGACTCAGCCGCGTCTGTCACAACCGGGGATCGCCGTGCGTCTGTCACAGCTCAACTGTTAATACCCGTCGCCAAGGTGCCGAAACGCATGTTGGAGGTGTTTTAATGCATTGCCGTTGACACCCATCGTTGTTTTAAGTTCCGCGATACGTGCATCGAAGACAAACTTCACCCCCGCGAGCAAAAAAAAGTGAACCGTGGAATCACAGCACACTAAAAAAAAAGTGCACGGGGGTGCTTTGGTCCTCCTCCGGAGAGGAAGAGCCTCGAATTCCCGAGCCCCCCGAGACGCAAGGCTCCTGACTGGGGCAAGGACAAGTCAGGTCATAGTTACATAGTTACATAGTATTTGAGGTTGAATAAAGACATTAGTCCATCAAGTCCAACCTATTAGGATCTCATTCTAGGAGTACCTGTACCCCTGTATATTACCTGTACCCCTGTATATTACCTGTACCCCTGTATATTACCCGTACCCCTGTATATTACCCGTACCCCTGTATATTACCCGTACCCCTGTATATTACCTGTACCCCTGTATATCCTTCCAGTACACTTCCAGTCCTTCCACCCGAAGGCCGGCGGACCCCGATCCTCAGGGCCCTACTGAAGTAGGCCCCACGAGCAGTTGGAGGGGTGACACCAAAATGACTCACAGTCATTTTGGTGTCACCCCCCCCCTCTGAAAAGTCGGGTGCTCGGTCAGGGACCGAACGCCCGACAGTATCAGGAGAGAGGAGGGGA
>NW_017307801.1:13294-13934 GCF_000935625.1 Nanorana parkeri
GTCAGGGACCGAACGCCCGACAGTATCAGGAGAGAGGAGGGGACCCGGCGGCATACCTTATCCTGCCGGGTGACTGTCCCCTCCTCTCTCTGCCGGCGTCCATCACCAAGATGACCGCCGGCAGGTATGAGAATACTGCCGCGCGTGCGCGATAACGTCATCGCGCACACGCGTGGTGACGTCTCAGCGGGGTGACACTCGGTTACCGCTCCGGGTGTCACCCAGCCTCGGGACACTAGTACTGGGTAGGGGCTCCACTGGAGAGAGACCCCTAGATGGGGGGAGGCAGAGAAGCCCGTGAAGGCCACAGACTCTCCCCCCGAACATCAGGACGGGCCCCCGAAGGTACCTACACCCTCCTCCGTCTCTGTGGAGTCAAAGGTGCTCAGTCGTGCATAAAAAAATGCTTAAACAATTAGGTGCCGGTGCACAAACCTGGCAGGCCGCCCGGGACAAGGTATAAAAATTGCCCCCGGGCTAGCCAGAAGGCCCGCCCAAGAGGCGTGGTGCAGAAATTGCAAGAGGTGCCGTGACCTAGTGACAGTGAATCACTGTGGGATCCCACTTGTGGTGATCAAATATGGCGGGTGATTTTCTGGCACACCCTGGGACGCCACCCCCAGGGGACACAGCACTACGG
>NW_017307801.1:15658-16145 GCF_000935625.1 Nanorana parkeri
GCGTCCATCACCAAGATGGGCGCCGGCAGGTATCAGAATACTGCCGCGCATGCGCGATGACTTCATCGCGCACGCGCGTGGTGACGTCTCAGCGGGGTGACACTCGGTTACCGCTCCGGGTGTCACCCAGCCTCGGGACCCTAGCACTGGGTAGGGGCTCCACTGGAGAGAGACCCCTAGATGGGGGGAGGCAAAGAAGCCCGTGAAGGCCACAGACTCTCCCCCCGAACATCAGGACGGGCCCCCGAAGGTACCTACACCCTCCTCCGTCTCTGTGGAGTCAAAGGTGCTCAGTCGTGCATAAAAAAATGCTTAAACAATTAGGTGCCGGTGCACAAACCTGGCAGGCCGCCCGGGACAAGGTCTAAAAATTGCCCCCGGGCTAGCCAGAAGGCCCGCCCAAGAGGCGTGGCGCAGAAATTGCAAGAGGTGCCGTGACCTAGTGACAGTGAATCACTGTGGGATCCCACTTGTGGTGATCAAATAT
>NW_017307801.1:16249-17812 GCF_000935625.1 Nanorana parkeri
GACCCCGCCCCGATGCCATTGACATCTATGGGCCTGGGTGCCCCCAACCCCCAAAAAATGAACATGGTGTATTTTTTAAAACACGCCACGCCGAGATCAGCAATAAAACGATTTTTACCATGGGGAACCTGAACCCATGCGTTTTAGCGCGCTGTAACGTGACCGAACGGGTCGAGGCGGACTAAAAGGAACCAAAAATTCCTTTCGCGAAGCCCAGAGGGGACATCAGTACAGAATATATCTACGCGTCTCATTTTCATCACAGATCCCAGAGATAAAGGGTTTATTCCTTAAAGGATAGTGGGCGGAGCCATGCAAATAGTCTCTTTATGCCCTCGGGGGGGGGTGAGCAGCTGGTTGACGGCGAATAGTTACATCCTCAGGCTTCAGTTTTCTCCAGGTCTGATGTGGAACAAGTGTGCACATCAGGAGGATTCAGAGAACAGCTTGTTATGCTGGCTATTGAAGCTAGAGGATAACCATGACAGCCCGCCACTTTAAAAAGGAAAGGATAAGCATGGCAGCTTCCATGTTATTCTCATGATGGGCGTCTTCTGAGGTTATGAGTATTGCACAGGTAGTCACTGCAGACAGGTTTTCTTCCAGGTTCACCTTGGCAGAGATACCGGGGGATGACAGTGATTGGGTCGGTCAATGATTTGTACCTATGGAGGGGGGCGCATGGCAGACATCTTGCCCAAGAAGAACGGACAAAGCCTATTGGTTACAAAAATCCAACTTAGCCAAGTGAGTCTGTAGCGGGCTGAAATCAAATGAATGGTCTACTATGGCGGCAAGTTCTGAAAACAGCTTCCGGCGATGCCTATCCTCAGGGGAAGAATGGAGTACTGGCCAATCCAATGTTCCATTGTTTAGTCCCCTTTCACCCTGAGAAGGGGTCCTGGTGCCGGTCGCTCACATATAGTTTGTTAGCCAATAAGAACTAAGATGTGTGAGGTCCATCTCATATCTATGGCCACCAAAGAGCGCCAATCCCCCGTCTAGAAGAAGAGGTCTCCAACCCTGCCGGACGCTTCCTTCCAGAGCAGTCCACCCCAATCACTACTGCTCCCCTATAAGATACACCACGCCCACAATACTTCCACCCCTTCTCTATTTCTACATGAACAATCGGCAGAGTTCCTGCTCGTGGACCCGTCTGGTATCCCCCTGCCTGAGGGTGGTCAGAGACTCTCCCACCACCCTGGTTTGTCTACAGAAGACCTTCGTTCCCCATTGCCAACACTATCACATGAACAGGAACATTCACTCTTGTCCAGTCCAAAGCATTCCTGTCATTGGACTGGACCACCGACCGCCAAGATCACAAGCAGATGCCCCCCACCCCCTCCTCCACCTGCCTTAGCAGATCAAAAGCCAGCCTTAGTTCTCCAATGGCTGAAACTGTGACGGACCGCCTTGGTACTCCGACTGGGTACATCCATCCGAAATCAGCTTCCTCCTCTCTGGAATCTGAAAATAATAATTACAGCCCAGACCTTCCCCCAAGAACCGGGCAGAACTAGTCTATTGGGGTAAAAAACAAGAACCGCCTTTATCGAC
>NW_017307801.1:17913-27856 GCF_000935625.1 Nanorana parkeri
GGGCACACCCCCCCCCCCCCCCCCCTACATAAGTATGTCAGACATTTCAAGTCCGAGGAGAAAGGTCTCTTCACTGTACCAGTCTGGAGTCCGTCAATCGGGAGGTGATGAAACAAAGTGCGGGTTTATCACCTAAACCTAATTACAACAGAAAATACCCCTCCATTGCTGCTGGAGTCACACACTGGACTTATAATGGGCGCAGGGGGCTTATATATAAGGGGTGACTGAGGAACCAAGGAAGGGGTCTCCCAATACAAGTCCACAGACTGGTCCAGGACAGGATACTGGGGTATAGGGGAACACAGTCTCAGCTCCGCATGTATCCCCACATAACTTGAAAATAGGTCTCTGGGGTCCTTCTGACCCATGGAGCGTACAAAATGGGTCCCATACAGCCCAAAGCGCCATGGCAAGTCCCTCTCCCAATCGATAGAACCCCCTACACAGCCAAGGACCATAGTCAGTGGGAAGGAGGCAGGCCTGCAGTACCCTCCAAATAACAGAGGCTTCAGTCACAGAAACCATGGCATGAAGAAATGGTAATGTAGAGCGTTCCTGGTAATGGACTGGCCCACTTATCCCCCAGATCCCAGGCAGATGACCCCCCACTTGCCTTAGCTGGTCTACAGCCGGCCTTAGTGCCCCAATTGCCAACACCATTAGATGGAAAATTGGTAATCAGCGTTCCTGTTAATGGACTGGCCCACCTATCCTCCAAATCGCAGGCAGATGACCCCTCACTTTTGCCTTAGCTGGTCTACAGCCGGCTTTAGTTCCCCAATTGCCAACAGCACCACAGGGAAAAATTGGTAATTAGCGTTCCTGTTAATGGACTGGCCCACCTATCCCCCAGATCGCAGGCAGATGACCCTACACCTGCCTTAGCTGGTCTACAGCCGGCCTCAGTTCCCCAATTGCCAACACCGTCACATGGAAAATTGGTAATCAGCGTTACTGGTAATGGACTGGCCCACTGATCCCTCAGGTCCCAGTGAGATCCTCCACCCGGCACTGCATGCCATGGCAGGTCTACAGCAGGCTTTAGTTCCCCATTCTTGACACCGTCACATGGACACATGGCAATGTAGAATGTTGTTGTTGGACCAGCCCACTGACTTCCCCCCCAGATCCAGAACAGATGACCCCCTCACTTTCCCCCACCTGACCTACAGACGCCCCTCGTTCCCCATTGCCGACACCATCGCATGACCAGAACAATTGGCAATGCTGAGCGTTCCTGTTTATGGACCAGCCCAGACTCCAGTTAGATCGCCCTCCCTGGTCCTCCTCCTCCTGCCCTGGCAGGTCTACAGGCGGCTTTACTGTCACCACTGCCACCACCTCTCCTCCGTCAGGTAGATCAGAGAACACAATGGAGAGGAACCCGTCCTCCTGCTTCTCTGGGGGTCCCTCAATCTGGATAATTCCTAATAAGACTAAAACCTGCCGGTGGGACGTCTGAGGAATGACAGAAGACGCGGCTCTGGGAATCCGGCGCTGCGCGGACTGGAAAGATACCATAAAATCCTCCGGAGAATTTTCCATCGGATAAAAATATCTCCTCAGCTCTGAAAAATGATGTTTTGTTAACGTTCGGCGCCGGGCTCCCGGGAGGACCGAGTGACCGATGTGTATGGATATGACCAGACGACCCCCAACAGAGGGGAAAATCTACACACGTGACACACAGCTATGACAATGACAGGGCCTCTTAATTAGTCCTGGGTCCCCTCTTCATTCCGGGGCCCACCTATATCCAGGGGTCATTATGTCACCTAGGTCTGAGGACTAGATGTGAGGGACTGAACGCGTCTCCTCCTCACCATGGAATAATCATCACTCAAAAGAGCACCTGTCGTGAGAGAAAGACCCCCCCACCTTCCCATGTACCCCCACTTCCTCCCAATCATCTCAGACCTCCACCTTCCCATGTATCCCCCACTTCCTCCCAATCATCTCAGACCCCCACCTTCCCATGTACCCCTACTTCCTCCCAATCATCTCAGTCCTCCACCTTCCCATGTATCCCCCACTTCCTCCCAATCTCAGACCCCACCTTCCCATGTACCCCTACTTCCTCCCAATCATCTCAGTCCTCCACCTTCCCATGTATCCCCCACTTCCTCCCAATCTCAGACCCCACCTTCCCATGTACCCCTACTTCCTCCCAATCATCTCAGTCCTCCACCTTCCCATGTATCCCCCACTTCCTCCCAATCTCAGACCCCACCTTCCCATGTACCCCTACTTCCTCCCAATCATCTCAGTCCTCCACCTTCCCATGTATCCCCCACTTCCTCCCAATCTCAGACCCCACCTTCCCATGTACCCCTACTTCCTCCCAATCATCTCAGTCCTCCACCTTCCCATGTATCCCCCACTTCCTCCCAATCTCAGACCCCACCTTCCCATGTACCCCTACTTCCTCCCAATCATCTCAGTCCTCCACCTTCCCATGTATCCCCCACTTCCTCCCAATCTCAGACCCCACCTTCCCATGTACCCCTACTTCCTCCCAATCATCTCAGTCCTCCACCTTCCCATGTATCCCCCACTTCCTCCCAATCTCAGACCCCACCTTCCCATGTACCCCTACTTCCTCCCAATCATCTCAGTCCTCCACCTTCCCATGTATCCCCCACTTCCTCCCAATCTCAGACCCCACCTTCCCATGTACCCCTACTTCCTCCCAATCATCTCAGTCCTCCACCTTCCCATGTATCCCCCACTTCCTCCCAATCTCAGACCCCACCTTCCCATGTACCCCTACTTCCTCCCAATCATCTCAGTCCTCCACCTTCCCATGTATCCCCCACTTCCTCCCAATCTCAGACCCCACCTTCCCATGTACCCCTACTTCCTCCCAATCATCTCAGTCCTCCACCTTCCCATGTATCCCCCACTTCCTCCCAATCTCAGACCCCACCTTCCCATGTACCCCTACTTCCTCCCAATCATCTCAGTCCTCCACCTTCCCATGTATCCCCCACTTCCTCCCAATCTCAGACCCCACCTTCCCATGTACCCCTACTTCCTCCCAATCATCTCAGTCCTCCACCTTCCCATGTATCCCCCACTTCCTCCCAATCTCAGACCCCACCTTCCCATGTACCCCTACTTCCTCCCAATCATCTCAGTCCTCCACCTTCCCATGTATCCCCCACTTCCTCCCAATCTCAGACCCCACCTTCCCATGTACCCCTACTTCCTCCCAATCATCTCAGTCCTCCACCTTCCCATGTATCCCCCACTTCCTCCCAATCTCAGACCCCACCTTCCCATGTACCCCTACTTCCTCCCAATCATCTCAGTCCTCCACCTTCCCATGTATCCCCCACTTCCTCCCAATCTCAGACCCCACCTTCCCATGTACCCCTACTTCCTCCCAATCATCTCAGTCCTCCACCTTCCCATGTATCCCCCACTTCCTCCCAATCTCAGACCCCACCTTCCCATGTACCCCTACTTCCTCCCAATCATCTCAGTCCTCCACCTTCCCATGTATCCCCCACTTCCTCCCAATCTCAGACCCCACCTTCCCATGTACCCCTACTTCCTCCCAATCATCTCAGTCCTCCACCTTCCCATGTATCCCCCACTTCCTCCCAATCTCAGACCCCACCTTCCCATGTACCCCTACTTCCTCCCAATCATCTCAGATCCCTGCCTTCCTATGTACCCCACTTCCTCCCAGTCATCTCAGAGCCCCAGTTTCTTGCCTAAACCATCCAATCAATCAATCCGTACCCCACCAAACACACCCCATGTACTACACAGATATTCGCAGATGTAAAGCAGATTGTACAACCAGGTTGTCGTGTGTGTGGTGGGCCTGTGAGACAATAACATTGAACAAAGCTCCCACATACTGTACAATGAGCCGCACTCACCTGGACGGTCGGGCCGGGGCGATCGGCTCTGTAATAAAAACATAAAAACCGGAATGAATCCAAAATAAAGATTCCATCTTATAAAATGTAGCAAGAGACGAGAGCAACGCGAGAGATCCTCTGACCTCGTCCCACAAACATCAGATCATCGATTTCCATCTGACAAAGCTTTATTACGCAACAGGAAGTGGCAGGAAATCTCCCCCCCATAAGCTGACCACCCACTATACAATCTGATTGTACAATCTCCTTTAGGATTCGCTGTGATATGAATCCATCCAGTTTGCATCCAATCAGAACTCGCATAGCTGATGGCAGCTCTAAAGAAGATTATACAATCAGATTGCATAGTGTATGGTCAGCCTTAGACAGTTGTCACCGACCAAGTGTCCCCATTGGACGATTTACTCTCTCTTCCTGTTTAGGTGACAACTGTTAAGATTTTAGATTTTCCGTTATTTTCTATCCTGGACACAACAAGATGAGTGACTCCAATGCTGTGTGACCAGAAAACATGAAAAGGCGGGTGTATATATTTCCTGGGACCGATATATATATATATACTGTGCAGGCGGTATACAGAAGCCGAGGTCGGGCCCCTGGTTCACACCAGTACACATGCAACATTCTCCCGTCTCATCAATGGCACTCATTGTGCGGTGGGACCGGCGGAGGGTCACATGACCATGAGGTCACCCCTGCGCTGCTGCGTGCAACAAGACATCCCCAGCCATGACCGTAAACACATGTGCTCTGTGTTATAGGCTCCCAGAATACTCGGCATGGGAGGGGGCGTGCCCTCCCCGCCATGGTGTGTGCTCTGAATATCAGGGGACGTTGTTCTAACATTAAGATCCACAAGGAACCCTAGAAATGATCAGTTGGTGCTTTCCAGACCATTCATAAGAACACATGCACAGTATGATGGGGGAGGGGGATGAGAAGGGGGGGGAGAAGAGAGAAGAGGGGATGTCCCCCTGGTGATGGGATTACGCCCCTCCCCATGGTGTGTGCTACGAATATGAGGGGACATTTTCATTAATTTAAGATCCATAAGGAACTCTAGAAATGATCAGTTGGTCCTTTGCAGACCATTCATAAGAACACATGCACTGTATGTGTGGGAAGGGAAGGGAGAAAGGAGGAGAAGAGGAGAATGAGCTCCCCCCCCCCCCCCCCCCCCCCAAAAAAAAACCCCCCCCCCCCCCCCCCGCCATGGTGTGTGCTCTGAATATTAGGGGACGTTGTCCTAACAATTAGATCCATAAGGAACCCTAAGATGATCAGTTGGTGCTTTGCAGACCATTCATAAGAACGCATGCTCAGTATGCAGGGGAAAGACAGGGGGAGGGGAATGCTGTTTTTGAAGGGGGGAGGGGGGGGCATCCTCTCACCCCAAAACATTATATAAAGAGAGATCACTCACACCCCAAAGTTCAATAATGGACATTCTATATCAGAACCAGACGATCTCTCTCCAGGTCACATGACATTCGGAAACTGCAACATTGTAGCTCATGGAGGCTCAGCATCACATGTGGGTGGTCTGTATGCAAATACAGCCTGCCTAGGACCGCCCACTTCCTCCAGACTGACACCCACCCACCCATCGAGGCATTTTGATATTTGCATAACTCCTCCCAGGAGCCCGCCCACTGCTTGCATCAGGGCTCTTGAGAGAGTACTGAAGGAGGGTGCTGTGATGTTTTTAGGAAGCTATGTACAGCCCGTTGCTGGCCCCTCCCACCAGCCATGATCTGTCTGTTGGCCCCTCCCACCAGCCATGATATGTCTGCTGGCCCCTCCCACCAGCCATCATTCTGCCTGCATTGTATAAGTGGTAGGCAACCTTGACACTCCAGCTGTTGTGGAACTACATGTCCCATGAGGCATTGCAAGGCTCTGACAGCCACAGACATAACTCCCAGAGGCAGATGCATGTTGGGATTTGTAGTTTCGGCACAGCTGGAGTGCCACGGATGACAATGGCACAGATGACGTCATACACGGTAATACGGGGACAAGTGATTGGGGTACCTGTGGCGGGGGATGGGGGCTCCTGAATCTTCTCCTGGATGCTGCTGGAAGAGGACAGTCCGACCTTTAACCCTTTATTGGCCCCGGAATCATCTCTGTCGCCGTCGCTGTCAAAATCGAAGAATTCTCCATCTTCATCCTCCACCTGGGGCCCCCCAGAGACTCCGGGGGGGACATCTGAAAAGCCGGCAGGACACGCACAGGTCATATTGGTGGAAATGATATATCAGGTGGTAGATCTTCAGGTATCGGGGATCACACAGGGGGCCCCACACACACATCACAGAGCAATATATTGAGGGGTCACACAGTACACTCGGGGTGCAGGCGGGGGTCACACAGTACACTCGGGGTGCAGGCGGAGGTCACACAGTACACTCGGGGTGCAGGCGGAGGTCACACAGTACACTCGGGGTGCAGGCGGAGGTCACACAGTACACTCGGGGTGCAGGCGGAGGTCACACAGTACACTCGGGGTGCAGGCGGAGGTCACACAGTACACTCGGGGTGCAGGCGGAGGTCACACAGTACACTCGGGGTGCAGGCGGAGGTCACACAGTACACTCGGGGTGCAGGCGGAGGTCACACAGTACACTCGGGGTGCAGGCGGAGGTCACACAGTACACTCGGGGTGCAGGCGGAGGTCACACAGTACACTCGGGGTGCAGGCGGAGGTCACACAGTACACTCGGGGTGCAGGCGGAGGTCACACAGTACACTCGGGGTGCAGGCGGAGGTCACACAGTACACTCGGGGTGCAGGCGGAGGTCACACAGTACACTCGGGGTGCAGGCGGAGGTCACACAGTACACTCGGGGTGCAGGCGGAGGTCACACAGTACACTCGGGGTGCAGGCGGAGGTCACACAGTACACTCGGGGTGCAGGCGGAGGTCACACAGTACACTCGGGGTGCAGGCGGAGGTCACACAGTACACTCGGGGTGCAGGCGGAGGTCACACAGTACACTCGGGGTGCAGGCGGAGGTCACACAGTACACTCGGGGTGCAGGCGGAGGTCACACAGTACACTCGGGGTGCAGGCGGAGGTCACACAGTACACTCGGGGTGCAGGCGGAGGTCACACAGTACACTCGGGGTGCAGGCGGAGGTCACACAGTACACTCGGGGTGCAGGCGGAGGTCACACAGTACACTCGGGGTGCAGGCGGAGGTCACACAGTACACTCGGGGTGCAGGCGGAGGTCACACAGTACACTCGGGGTGCAGGCGGAGGTCACACAGTACACTCGGGGTGCAGGCGGAGGTCACACAGTACACTCGGGGTGCAGGCGGAGGTCACACAGTACACTCGGGGTGCAGGCGGAGGTCACACAGTACACTCGGGGTGCAGGCGGAGGTCACACAGTACACTCGGGGTGCAGGCGGAGGTCACACAGTACACTCGGGGTGCAGGCGGAGGTCACACAGTACACTCGGGGTGCAGGCGGAGGTCACACAGTACACTCGGGGTGCAGGCGGAGGTCACACAGTACACTCGGGGTGCAGGCGGAGGTCACACAGTACACTCGGGGTGCAGGCGGAGGTCACACAGTACACTCGGGGTGCAGGCGGAGGTCACACAGTACACTCGGGGTGCAGGCGGAGGTCACACAGTACACTCGGGGTGCAGGCGGAGGTCACACAGTACACTCGGGGTGCAGGCGGAGGTCACACAGTACACTCGGGGTGCAGGCGGAGGTCACACAGTACACTCGGGGTGCAGGCGGAGGTCACACAGTACACTCGGGGTGCAGGCGGAGGTCACACAGTACACTCGGGGTGCAGGCGGAGGTCACACAGTACACTCGGGGTGCAGGCGGAGGTCACACAGTACACTCGGGGTGCAGGCGGAGGTCACACAGTACACTCGGGGTGCAGGCGGAGGTCACACAGTACACTCGGGGTGCAGGCGGAGGTCACACAGTACACTCGGGGTGCAGGCGGAGGTCACACAGTACACTCGGGGTGCAGGCGGAGGTCACACAGTACACTCGGGGTGCAGGCGGAGGTCACACAGTACACTCGGGGTGCAGGCGGAGGTCACACAGTACACTCGGGGTGCAGGCGGAGGTCACACAGTACACTCGGGGTGCAGGCGGAGGTCACACAGTACACTCGGGGTGCAGGCGGAGGTCACACAGTACACTCGGGGTGCAGGCGGAGGTCACACAGTACACTCGGGGTGCAGGCGGAGGTCACACAGTACACTCGGGGTGCAGGCGGAGGTCACACAGTACACTCGGGGTGCAGGCGGAGGTCACACAGTACACTCGGGGTGCAGGCGGAGGTCACACAGTACACTCGGGGTGCAGGCGGAGGTCACACAGTACACTCGGGGTGCAGGCGGAGGTCACACAGTACACTCGGGGTGCAGGCGGAGGTCACACAGTACACTCGGGGTGCAGGCGGAGGTCACACAGTACACTCGGGGTGCAGGCGGAGGTCACACAGTACACTCGGGGTGCAGGCGGAGGTCACACAGTACACTCGGGGTGCAGGCGGAGGTCACACAGTACACTCGGGGTGCAGGCGGAGGTCACACAGTACACTCGGGGTGCAGGCGGAGGTCACACAGTACACTCGGGGTGCAGGCGGAGGTCACACAGTACACTCGGGGTGCAGGCGGAGGTCACACAGTACACTCGGGGTGCAGGCGGAGGTCACACAGTACACTCGGGGTGCAGGCGGAGGTCACACAGTACACTCGGGGTGCAGGCGGAGGTCACACAGTACACTCGGGGTGCAGGCGGAGGTCACACAGTACACTCGGGGTGCAGGCGGAGGTCACACAGTACACTCGGGGTGCAGGCGGAGGTCACACAGTACACTCGGGGTGCAGGCGGAGGTCACACAGTACACTCGGGGTGCAGGCGGAGGTCACACAGTACACTCGGGGTGCAGGCGGAGGTCACACAGTACACTCGGGGTGCAGGCGGAGGTCACACAGTACACTCGGGGTGCAGGCGGAGGTCACACAGTACACTCGGGGTGCAGGCGGAGGTCACACAGTACACTCGGGGTGCAGGCGGAGGTCACACAGTACACTCGGGGTGCAGGCGGAGGTCACACAGTACACTCGGGGTGCAGGCGGAGGTCACACAGTACACTCGGGGTGCAGGCGGAGGTCACACAGTACACTCGGGGTGCAGGCGGAGGTCACACAGTACACTCGGGGTGCAGGCGGAGGTCACACAGTACACTCGGGGTGCAGGCGGAGGTCACACAGTACACTCGGGGTGCAGGCGGAGGTCACACAGTACACTCGGGGTGCAGGCGGAGGTCACACAGTACACTCGGGGTGCAGGCGGAGGTCACACAGTACACTCGGGGTGCAGGCGGAAGTCACACAGTACACTCGGGGTGCAGGCGGGTCACACAGTACACTCGGAGGGCAGATGGGAGTCACATGTTACTCTTGGAGTGCAGGGGGAGGTCACACCATACACTCGGGGTGCAGGCAGAGGTCACACAATACACTTGGGGTGTATTAAATTCAGGGGCAAGGAGACAAACAGCACCCAATGACCAGTATATCGGAGTCCAGGGGTCACACTCAGGTGCACAGGGATACATTTAGGGTGCAGGGGGTCACACTCAGGTACACAGGGATACATTTAGGGTACAGGGGTCATACACAGGGATACATTTAGGGTACAGGGGTCATACACAGGGATACATTTAGGGTACAGGGGGCACACACAGGTACACAGGGATACATTTAGGGTACAGGGGTCACACACAGGTACACAGGGATACATTTAGGGTGCAGGGGGTCACACTCAGGTACACAGGGATACATTTAGGGTACAGGGGTCACACTCAGGTACACAGGGATACATTTAGGGTGCAGGGGTCACACTCAGGTACACAGGGATACATTTAGGGTACAGGGGGCACACTCAGGGACACAGTTAGAATGGTGACACACTCAGGGTATACAGTATTTGGGGTACAGGGAGTATATAAAGAATTCATGCAGCAGAATCGGGGGGGTAACAAGCAGCACATTTTGGG
>NW_017307801.1:29495-29829 GCF_000935625.1 Nanorana parkeri
GGGGGGGGGTACAGTACCTAGTGCATGGAAGTTAAATCGGGAGCTCTCTGCAGAATCCATCTCTCCTGCGGCTGAACCTGAAATACAGGGACATGTACTAAGCACTCACCCCCTTCCTGAGATCAGACCCCCCCCCAGCATGTCTCCCCCTCACCCCAAATATACCCAACATGGGGGAGCAGAATCCCCGAATCACCAAATCCTTCCCGACCAGACAACGCAGACAATCCCAGTGACAGGTGCTGGAGCTAAAAATAACCCGGAGACAGCAAGTCGTCTCATACACACCTCACCGCCCGGAGACCGAAATGCCACCCAACCAAAACTCCACCCA
>NW_017307801.1:29942-31308 GCF_000935625.1 Nanorana parkeri
CTTCCAGACCCACCTGGGAACCACCGATCCACCCGGCACCACCAGACCCACCCGGGAACCAGCAGACCTACCCGACACCAACAATCCTCACGGCACCACCAGACCCACCTGGCACCAGATCCCGGTTCACGCTTCACAGATGTCACAGTGACACATGACGCAACCAGCGAGACTCCATAATTACATGATTTACTAATGTGTCCCCGAACAATGACTCGCCACACACAGGACTCCACCCAAATTAAACTTTAACCAGCAACACCCAACCTACAGACTCTGCACAGTACCACTCCACTTGTCCTATATGCCGGGTGTCATTCTCGGTATCTGTTCTTATTCTGTATGTATGGACTCTGCTCAGTGCCACTTCTCTGGTCCTGTATGCCGGGGGTCATTCTCGGTATCTGTTCCTATGTATGGACTCTGCACAGTACCACTTCCCTTGTCCTGTATGCTGGTCGATCATTTACAGGGTCGGTGGGGAAGTTGGTGACATTTACAATGTAATCCATTATGTTCTATGTACGCAATGCAACAGCGCCACCTGCAGCACACCCGAGGTAACGTCACCCTCCATTGCAGTCAGCCTGTGCCGGTCAGCGTGTCAGGTGACACTTCATAAACAGATAGCAGGAAGGAGAAGGAGGGGAAGCGATCTGATTGGTGGTTATCATCCCCCCCCCAGTCATACACTATTATTATACACGTATATAGCTCTTACATATACCGCAGCGCTGTACAGAGATCACACCGGTCTCTGTACAGAGGAGCTGACACTCTAATGGCGGAGTTCCTGTACTCGGTCGGCTCGTTATTCCTCCGATCGCCATGACGACCTCCGAGGGGGAGCCCGCAGGAAGAGGTCGGAGGTCACAGCACACCCCCCGACGAGGGGGAGAGTGGGGCGCGGCGGCGGGGGAGAACTGCGCTCCTCGCACTCCGGCGTCCAGTTCAGCCAGACTACCAAAAGTCACGGAAAAGTCAAGAACGGGGCGAGGGGGGGACTGTAAAATTCCGGGAACGCGGTCGGAAAATTCCAGCGCGCTAAAACATAAAATGTTGACTGACAACAACAAGGCGGGTTTTTGCCTGGTCGGAAGCTCCGCCCACAACTAACCTCAGGTTTTTGGGGTGTAGCTCCCCTTTAAGGTGCACCAGCACAAGGGATCAGCTGACCTGCCTGGGCCCTCAGGGCGCACCCAGACCCGTGTGTTGCCGTGCGTTACTATTCGTATATATGGCACCTCGACGCACCTACTGCACGTGCTATGCATTGTGGTGCGCTACTAAAAAAGGGGAGGGGTCTATTTTGCTTTTTTGGGGGCTCGAAGGGCCCAATCTACCCCCAGATCTCAATCAGCTGTGA
>NW_017307801.1:31357-32670 GCF_000935625.1 Nanorana parkeri
AATCAGAAGGCGGAATCTGTACTGAAAGACGAGGAATCAGGAATTGTGATCAATTTGTACAATTATAATTGGCGAGCTGAGCCCAACAGGAAGTACAACCGTGATTGGCTGATGACCACAGCCTGGGGGAGACTTAAAGGGTCAGTCCACCCAGAACTGATACACCCGCTGTGCCCATTATGAGGAGCTCCCACCATCCATGTGCTGAGTTCCCGGCTCCGCCCACCCGCTGTGCCCATTATGAGGAGCTCCCACCATCCCTGTGCTGAGTTCCCGGGTCTGTACCCCCGCTGTACCCATTATGAGGGGCTCCCACGATCCCTGAGCTGAGTTCCCGGGTCTGTACGCCCGCTGTGCCCATTATGAGGAGCTCCCACCATCCCTGTGCTGAGTTCCCGGGTCTGTACCCCCGCTGTACCCATTATGAGGGGCTCCCACGATCCCTGAGCTGAGTTCCCGGGTCTGTACGCCCGCTGTGCCCATTATGAGGAGCTCCCACCATCCCTGTGCTGAGTTCCCGGGTCTGTACCCCCGCTGTACCCATTATGAGGGGCTCCCACGATCCCTGAGCTGAGTTCCCGGGTCTGTACGCCCGCTGTGCCCATTATGAGGAGCTCCCACCATCCCTGTGCTGAGTTCCCGGGTCTGTACCCCCGCTGTACCCATTATGAGGGGCTCCCACGATCCCTGAGCTGAGTTCCCGGGTCTGTACGCCCGCTGTGCCCATTATGAGGGGCTCCCACCATCCCTGTGCTGAGCTCCTGGCTCTGTACACCCGCTGTACCCATTATGAGGGGCCCCCACGATCCCTGAGCTGAGTTCCCGGGTCTGTACACCCGCTGTGCCCATTATGAGGAGCTCCCACCATCCCTGTGCTGAGTTCCCGGGTCTGTACACCCGCTGTACCCATTATGAGGGGCTCCCACGATCCCTGAGCTGAGTTCCCGGGTCTGTACGCCCGCTGTGCCCATTATGAGGAGTTCCCACCATCCCTGAGCTGAGTTCCCGGGTCTGTACGCCCGCTGTGCCCATTATCAGGGGCTCCCACCATCCCTGTGCTGAGTTCCCGGCTCCGCCCACCTGCTGTGCCCATTATGAGGGGCCCCCCCATCCCTGAGTTCCCGGCTCCGCCCACCTGCTGTGCCCATTATGAGGGCCCCCCCCCCATCCCTGCTGGATACGGGGAGTCACGTAGACAGGAAGTAACATTTGTCTCTCATATTTGGGAGTATTTCGGGGGTCACAGGACCTCATCTCAGGGTGACCCCCCCTCCCCCCCCCAGCAGTGTTGGAGGCGTCGGCCATAACAGGTG
>NW_017307801.1:35203-35526 GCF_000935625.1 Nanorana parkeri
GCTCCCACCATCCCTGTGCTGAGTTCCCGGGTCTGTACACCCGCTGTGCCCATTATGAGGAGCTCCCACTATCCCTGTGCTGAGTTCCCGGCTCCGCCCACCTGCTGTGCCCATTATGAGGGGCCCCCCCATCCCTGAGTTCCCGGCTCCGCCCACCTGCTGTGCCCATTATGAGGGCCCCCCCCCCATCCCTGCTGGATACGGGGAGTCACGTAGACAGGAAGTAACATTTGTCTCTCATATTTGGGAGTATTTCGGGGGTCACAGGACCTCATCTCAGGGTGACCCCCCCTCCCCCCCCCAGCAGTGTTGGAGGCGTCGGC
>NW_017307801.1:35565-37718 GCF_000935625.1 Nanorana parkeri
GGTAACCCAACTCCTCACAGCCAGACACGGCGGTCACAGCGCTTCTAAATCGGGAAGCAGCCGTGTCACATGACCGGGAGGGGGAGAGGGGATAAAAGTCAGAGTCATAGGAGATCACACGGGGAACGCTGAAGTGATCCCTCACTCACTATCATTGTACGTCGCTTCAGCATGCCGAACGTACCCACAACCCCGCCCCCGAAACCTCCACAAATCCCAAAATATCAAACGTCACTTCCACCATTCATATAATCCCAGGAGATCCCGCCATGGGGGCACTTCCTGTTATAGGGTGACAACGCTCTGTCCTTCTTCATGTACTTCCTGTTATAGGGTAACAACGCTCTGTTCTTGTTCAGACACTTCCTGTTATAGGGTGACAAAGCTCTGTCCTTCCGACACTTCCTGTTATAGGGTGACAACGCTCTGTCCTTCAGACACTTCCTGTTATAGGGTGACAACGCTCTGCCCTTGTTCAGGCACTTCCTGTTATAGGGTGACAACGATCCGTCCTCGTTCGGGCACTTCCTGTTATAGGGTGGCAACGCTCTGTCCTTGCTCAGACACTTCCTGTTATAGGGTGGCAACACTCTGTCCTTGTTCTGGCACTTCCTGTTATAGGGTGACAACTCTCTGTCCTTGTTCTGGCACTTCCTGTTATAGGGTGACAAGGCTCTGTTCTTGTTCAGACACTTCCTGTTCTAAGGTGACAACGCTCTGTCGTCTCCCGTTTGTGCTCCTGCGTTGTCACCCTGCCACATGTGCTTCCAATGGAGACTACAATTACACAGACGTGGTCCGCTGTTGTCACCATCAGGAAACCCTCCATGAGTTATGTCATGGCCGCCATCACTGGAGTCATGTAGACGGGAAGTGGCTGCCAAGGGGCTGCAGGAGATCCGCAGCATTGAGATGAAACAAGAAGAATTTCTGCGTCCCATCCGGAGGACGCAGGCGGCGCAGCGCGGGGGAAATGTGAACGCGGATTGTGAAATGACGGCCAATCACCAACCAGCTCTCCCATCTCCACTCTCTTCCCTAATCTCAGTGCTGCGTGTCTCCTGCAGCCTCTTTACAGCCACTTCCTGTCTACATGACTCCAGCGATGGCGGCCATGACATAACTCAGGGCGGGTTTCCTGATGGTGACAACACTGGACCGTGTCTGTGTCATGAGAAGGTCACTTGTAGAGATCATGTGACAGGGTGACAACACAGGAGCAACTGGGAGACTGACACAGAGCGTCGTCACCCTATAACAGGAAGTGCCTGAACAAGGACAGAGCGTTGTCACCCTATAACAGGAAGTGCCTGCGTGGCAGCATCTCCGGGGACCGGAAACAATCTCCATCATCATGTGACCGCGTTCCGTCTCTGAGATTTCAGCGGTCGGGGGAGGTGAGCACCTGCCGGGGCTCTACTCACAGCCTGGGGCCCCTCTTCCCCTCCCCCCATGTCCCAGCTTCCCCTGAACAAAGGGCCCCCAGGATCCGCGGTTTCTATTATTCCGTCCCGTCTCCCGGCAGGTGCCAACGGAACCGGGAATGGCACCCGACGGAACCGGGAATGGCACCCGACGGAACCGGGAATGGCACCCGACGGAACCGGGAATGGCACCCGACGGAACCGGGAATGGCACCCGACGGAACCGGGAATGGCACCCGACGGAACCGGGAATGGCACCCGACAATACCGAGAATGACACCCGACAATACCGGGAATGGCACACGACGGTACCGGGAATTGGTACTGAGCGTGTATCTCTCGGGTGCACAGACACGAGGAGGGGAGGGGACACATTGTTTGGTTCTCCCATAGTGATGGCGATGTACAATGTTGATATATAAACAATGACTGTGCACATGACCGGGCGGGTGAGGGGCGGGGTGAGGGGCGGGGCCACGGTTGGCATTGTGATGATGTTATTGTTATGATCAATATTTTTCACTCAGCTATAAATGAAGTGTCATGCCCTGTATAGTATACACAGGAGGACTACAACTCCCAGCATGCCCTGTATACACTGTATAGTATACACAGGAGGACTACAACTCCCAGCATGCCCTGTATACACTGTATAGTATACACAGGAGGACTACAACTCACAGCATGCCCTGTATACACTGTATAGTATACACAGGAGGACTACAACTC
>NW_017307801.1:38229-39989 GCF_000935625.1 Nanorana parkeri
GCCCTGTATACCATGCATAGGATAAAGACGGGGCCTACCACTCCCAGCATGCCCTGTATAGTATACACAGGAGGACTACAACTCACAGCATGCCCTGTATAGTATACACAGGAGGACTACAACTCCCAGCATGCCCTGTATAGTATACACAGGAGGACTACAACTCACAGCATGCCCTGTATATTATACACAGGAGGACTACAACTCACAGCATGTCCTGTATAGTATACACAGGAGGACTACAACTCCCAGCATGCCCTGTCTATAGCGCGATCACGTGACGGTCTGACGTACTGATCTCAGCCTCGTGTTGGGTGTCTCAGACATTCGATGTTCCCCTCTGCTCAGCACATTCCTAACATTCCAGTTGCCGGTCATGCTGATCCCCCGGCTTCAATCCCTCCGGAACCCCTGACAGGTCAGTGACTGAAGGAGTGCTGAAGCCGGAGGACCATCATGTCACCCGGAGATGGTACTCACCTCTTCCTCTCCCACCTCCCCCGCGTCTCTCTCCACGCAGGAACCTCAGCTGAGAAGACAGTCGGCTCACCTTCTGAGGGATCTCCAACCGGTTCCACGGGACAAGTAGTGACAGGTGCTGGAGGGTGAACGTGGGCCGGTCCAAACACACCTCACCCATCCCTGACATTGTGTAACCACGCACCGGGGGAGGGATCCCGCGTCTCATGATCATGTGTATGTCAATGTCAGAACTGAAAATCATTCTCAAGACTTCTTCAACCCGGGTTCCTCCAGAGGTTCTTCTGGGCTCTTCCAGAGGTTCTTCCGGGTTCCTCCAGAGGTTCTTCCGGGCTCCTCCAGAGGTTCTTCCGGGCTCCTCCAGAGGTTCTTCGGGGCTCCTCCAGAGGTTCTTCCGGGCTCTTCCGCTTTCCTCCAGAGGTTCTTCCGGGTTCCTCCAGAGGTTCTTCCGGGCTCTTCCAGAGGATCTTCCGGGTTCCTCCAGAGGTCCTTCCGGGTTCCTCAGGGCTCTTCCAGAGGATCTTCCGGGTTCCTCCAGAGGTCCTTCCTGGTTCCTCAGGGCTCTTCCAGAGGATCTTCCGGGTTCCTCCAGAGGTTCTTCCGGGTTCCTCCAGAGGTTCTTCAGGACCTCTCTAGAGGTTCTTCAGGGCTCCTCTAGAGGTTCTTCAGTGTTCCCCCAGAGGTTCTTCAGGGCTCCTCCAGAGGTTCTTCCAAGTTCCTCCAGAGGTTCTTCCGGGCTCCTGCAGCAATTAGCAATTTTTGACTCAGATAAGTGACCCCCAATGTAATGAGATCCTTCTCCACTGACCCCCAATGTAATGAGGTCCTTCTCCACTGACCCCCAATGTAACAAGGTCCTTCTCCACTGACCTCCAATGTAAGGAGGTTCTTCTCCACTGACCCCCAATGTAACGAGGTCCTTCTCCACTGACCCCCAATGTAATGAGATCCTTCTCCACTGACCCCGAATGTAACAAGGTCCTTCTCCACTGACCCCCAATGTAACGAGGTCCTTCTCCACTGACCCCCAATATAACGAGGTCCTTCTCCACTGACCCCCAATGTAAGGAGGTTCTTCTCCACTGACCCCCAATGTAATGAGGTCCTTCTCCACTGACCCCGAATGTAACAAGGTCCTTCTCCACTGACCCCCAATGTAACGAGGTCCTTCTCCACTGACCCCCAATGTAACGAGGTCCTTCTCCACTGACCCCCAATGTAACGAGGTCCTTCTCCACTGACCCCCAATGTAACGAGGTCCTTCTCCACTGACCCCCAAT
>NW_017307801.1:42471-46089 GCF_000935625.1 Nanorana parkeri
GGACTACAACTCCCAGCATGCCCTGTATAGTATACACAGGAGGACTACAACTCACAGCATGCCCTGTATAGTATACACAGGAGGACTACAACTCCCAGCATGCCCTGTATAGTATACACAGGAGGACTACAACTCCCAGCATGCCCTGTATACACTGTATAGTATACACAGGAGGACTACAACTCACAGCATGCCCTGTATAGTATACACAGGAGGACTACAACTCCCAGCATGTCCTGTATACACTGCATTGTATACACAGGGGGACTACAACTCCCAGCATGCCCTGTATAGTATACACAGGAGGACTACAACTCACAGCATGCCCTGTATATTATACACAGGAGGACTACAACTCACAGCATGCCCTGTATAGTATACACAGGAGGACTACAACTCACAGCATGCCCTGTATAGTATACACAGGAGGACTACAACTCACAGCATGCCCTGTATATTATACACAGGAGGACTACAACTCACAGCATGTCCTGTATAGTATACACAGGAGGACTACAACTCCCAGCATGCCCTGTCTATAGCGCGATCACGTGACGGTCTGACGTACTGATCTCAGCCTCGTGTTGGGTGTCTCAGACATTCGATGTTCCCCTCTGCTCAGCACATTCCTAACATTCCAGTTGCCGGTCATGCTGATCCCCCGGCTTCAATCCCTCCGGAACCCCTGACAGGTCAGTGACTGAAGGAGTGCTGAAGCCGGAGGACCATCATGTCACCCGGAGATGGTACTCACCTCTTCCTCTCCCACCTCCCCCGCGTCTCTCTCCACGCAGGAACCTCAGCTGAGAAGACAGTCGGCTCACCTTCTGAGGGATCTCCAACCGGTTCCACGGGACAAGTAGTGACAGGTGCTGGAGGGTGAACGTGGGCCGGTCCAAACACACCTCACCCATCCCTGACATTGTGTAACCACGCACCGGGGGAGGGATCCCGCGTCTCATGATCATGTGTATGTCAATGTCAGAACTGAAAATCATTCTCAAGACTTCTTCAACCCGGGTTCCTCCAGAGGTTCTTCTGGGCTCTTCCAGAGGTTCTTCCGGGTTCCTCCAGAGGTTCTTCCGGGCTCCTCCAGAGGTTCTTCCGGGCTCCTCCAGAGGTTCTTCGGGGCTCCTCCAGAGGTTCTTCCGGGCTCTTCCGCTTTCCTCCAGAGGTTCTTCCGGGTTCCTCCAGAGGTTCTTCCGGGCTCTTCCAGAGGATCTTCCGGGTTCCTCCAGAGGTCCTTCCTGGTTCCTCAGGGCTCTTCCAGAGGATCTTCCGGGTTCCTCCAGAGGTCCTTCCTGGTTCCTCAGGGCTCTTCCAGAGGATCTTCCGGGTTCCTCCAGAGGTTCTTCCGGGTTCCTCCAGAGGTTCTTCAGGACCTCTCTAGAGGTTCTTCAGGGCTCCTCTAGAGGTTCTTCAGTGTTCCCCCAGAGGTTCTTCAGGGCTCCTCCAGAGGTTCTTCCAAGTTCCTCCAGAGGTTCTTCCGGGCTCCTGCAGCAATTAGCAATTTTTGACTCAGATAAGTGACCCCCAATGTAATGAGATCCTTCTCCACTGACCCCCAATGTAATGAGGTCCTTCTCCACTGACCCCCAATGTAACAAGGTCCTTCTCCACTGACCTCCAATGTAAGGAGGTTCTTCTCCACTGACCCCCAATGTAACGAGGTCCTTCTCCACTGACCCCCAATGTAATGAGATCCTTCTCCACTGACCCCGAATGTAACAAGGTCCTTCTCCACTGACCCCCAATGTAACGAGGTCCTTCTCCACTGACCCCCAATATAACGAGGTCCTTCTCCACTGACCCCCAATGTAAGGAGGTTCTTCTCCACTGACCCCCAATGTAATGAGGTCCTTCTCCACTGACCCCGAATGTAACAAGGTCCTTCTCCACTGACCCCCAATGTAACGAGGTCCTTCTCCACTGACCCCCAATGTAACGAGGTCCTTCTCCACTGACCCCCAATCTAAGGAGGTCCTTCTCCACTGACCCCCAATATAAGGAGGACCTTCTGCCCCTAGGCAGGATCTGGGAACCCTATCTTGTCGTGCCGAGGACCAATTCCCAGACACCCCCACTGCCTCATACAAACCAATAGGCGGTCAGTCTGGAACGCAGAACTGCAGATGCTCAGGAGGGGGCGGAGTAATACAGAGAAAGGGGCGGGCTGGTTCGCCAAAGGGGGCCGACCTATATAGAGATACATAATAGAGGGCGGGATGATACAGTGAGGGCGGGAAGAATATAAGTAGTGGGCGGGGTGATGTAAAAACAAAAGGGGGCGGAGTGATGCAGATACACTTACTGGAAGGCGGGATATGATGCAGAGTAGGAGGCGGGTGATAGATATTACCATGGCAGGGGGCGGGGTGAGGTCGTAAAGGGGCGGGGTAATAGATAAACACAGAGAAGGGGCGGAGTAAAGCCGCTCGGAGTGGTCGTGACTTCGTAGTTCGCTCCTCCCCCCGCCAGGGGTCGCTGTACCGATTGGGCCCGGGCCGCCCCCCCATGTGCTCAGTGTTTGCAGTCAGTGTCGGTCGGGTCGGTGGATAGACAGACGGGCGAAGTGTTGTAAGAGGACGGAAGGACAGAGCACCGGGCTGACAAGGAAAGGTGAGTGGGGTCCCGTGGAGGTGCGGTGGAGGAGGGGGGAGAGGGGGACACGTGTGCCCGGACACAGCTTATTGTCCCAGAGCCGGCCGCCACAAAGAGCCGCCATGGCCGCCGACTGGGAGCACTGGGACAATAACTATGGGATGCTGGGGGGCTTACTGGGAGGACCGGGGGGATATTGGGAGCACCGGGGCAGCACTTATGGGTACTGGGAAGATTTAAGGATTACTGGGATGGTACTGGTAGGATCACTGTGAGGGGATACTGGGAGCACTGGTGCTTTACTGGGGGGTCATACAGGGAGCACTGAAGAGATGCTGGGGCAGGACCAAAAGTGATGATGAGAGTACTGGTGTAGGAGCAAAGGGATGATGGGAGTACTGGGGTAAAGGTATGCTGGGGTAGGAGTGGAAGGATACTGGGAGTGCGGAGGCAGAACAGTGGGAGAGCTGGGGCAGGACTGTGGGGATACTGGGAGAGCTGGGGCAGGACTGTGGGGATACTGGGAGAGCTGGGGCAGGACTGTGGGGATACTGGGAGAGCTGGGGCAGGACTGTGGGGAGAGCTGGGGCAGGACTGTGGGGATACTGGGAGAGCTGGGGCAGGACTGTGGGGATGCTGGGGGCAGGACTGCAAGGATACTGGGAGAGCTGGGGCAGGACTGCAAGGATGCTGGGACAGGACTGCAAGGATACTGGCAGGGCTGGAGAGATAATGAGTATACTGGGGCATGACGGTAGCAATGCTGGGTGTACTGGGACAGGACTGTAGCAATGCTGGGTGTACTGGGACAGGGCTGTAGCGGTGCTGGGTGTCGTGCTGGGTGTACTGGGACAGGGCTGTAGCCGTGCTGGGACAGGACTGGAGGGATACTGGGAGCATTGGGACAGGATTGGAGGGATACTAGGACTACTACGTCCAAGAAGCTCATACGGGTGTGATGGTCAGATGGTGTAATGTGAACATACAATGTATTGGGGTGCTCTCTCTATAGTCTTT
>NW_017307801.1:46131-53133 GCF_000935625.1 Nanorana parkeri
CCCCCATGTTGGTCATCCCATGACCACCCCATCTCCCGCCTCTCCACAGTGACACTCAATCGCTACCATGCCAAGAAAGAAGGTGACGGACGGAAGTGGAGGCAGGAAGCGGGCGGCCGGGAAGAAGCGAGGCCGCGATGAGTTCAGCAGCGACGACGATCTAGAGCTGGACGGCAGCCCGGGATCAGACGGGGGCGCCAACCACAAGCGGGGACCCAACAAGGGAGGAGCCAAATCCCAAGCTGGAGCCGCTGCTGTCGTCGTTACCGAACCCGAACATACTAAGGAGAAGATCGTAAGTGACCCCAATGTACTACATAGTCTTCACCCCCCAATCCGGAGCACATAGGGGAGGCGCCATCGTACTAAAGCTGGGGAATAATATATCATTAATGGAACACGGAGAAGCCAATAAATGTCAAAACATATAATTATTATTATCATTCTTATTATTCTATTTATCATCCATGAAATGGCGGATGCCAATGAGGACACCTGGCGTGACGCCATATTTTACTCACCACCCCCAACCTGGGCACACAGAGAGGCTTGTAAAGTCTATTCTCCATTTGTATTGCCCTCCTAGATGACTAAGGACCCACCAGGGAGGAGCTAGTCAAATATGACTTCCTATGTATCACGGGTACTTATCACCAGTGGACGTGTCTACGCCAAGAAGCATATGAGCCCGTGTTTTCATGATCCCAAGTGTGTATATGTAGAGCTATAGTCGGGGGTTGGAAAATGTTAGGGGAGTCTCACCAGTCGGCATTATTATTATATGGGATTTATATGGCGCCAACAGTTTGAGCGGCGCTTTACAATATAAGGAAGACATTACAATCACAATACAAGATAAGATGGTAAGGAGGGCCCTGCCCCTGAGGGCTTACAATCTAAAAGGGGAGGGGCCAGTGATACATGAGGAGGTAGCTGTGTGGGGATGAATTGTCTGGGAACGTGATGGTTAGGTTGAGGTGGGATGGGCTTCCCTGAAGAGATGAGTCTTAAGGGAACGCCTAAAGGCAGAACCACTGGGGGAGGGGGTATTTTTTTATTATATAATGAAAAAAAGTACCGTAAATTGGCCAAATTTATTTTTTCCTACGTTTGTTATAAAACATTTCTTCTTACGCATATTTTTGGTAAAATATAAAAGTCGGGTAAATAGACACCACACATGTCAAGCCTTGAGGGCCTGTTCACACGACGTCCGTTTTCTGTGCTGACCTGATCCGTGCGCTCCTGCATCCCAATGTCTCCCTCTGTGTTTTATGGGCTCCGGTTCCCACGTGCGCAGTCAGTTCAGCTTACGACAGAAAAATACAGCATGTCACATTTTGAACGGTCAGCAAACGCGTCAAAAACGCACTGCAGCTAACACACTAACAGCCCCACTCCACCAAAAAAAAGCACTGACTGGCTATAGGTCAGAGCATGACCAATGGCCCTTAAAGGAGAACTATGAGGGGGGAGGGGCTTTTCACTCACCTCCTAGTTCTAGCCGACCTGTGACAAAAGCTGGCACCTAACTTTTGAGGTTTCCTCTTAGTTGTTGTCAGTGGAGAGGGCTCCTGGATTGAGCAGTCTGGATCCTTCGTTCCATATTTACCTCTCTACCATAGACGTAGTCTTCAATCATCTACTCTGCAGACTTTCCGTGTTTTGTGTACTAGTTTGACGCCGATATTTATTCTGTTCCTTCCAGAAACTTGAAGGCTCCAAAGCTAAGGGACAGCTCTTGATATTTGGAGCAACCAACTGGGACTTGATAGGACGTAAAGAAGTGCCTAAGCAACAAGGTGAGCAAGCTTGCCGTCTGTCCCGTACCCCATCTGGATGCCGAGCTCCTCTGTATGGTACACACAGTTCCTTTTCTAGGAGATCCTGAGGTTGGTCGTAAAGCAACAATCATGGATGGCTTCACCTGAAGCTGCCAATCCAACTCTAGTTGACCCATGTCTAGATGTTGGGGCACAACGGGTTTTTTTAAGGGATGTTCAATCCCTAGAAGATTCTGGTGGTATCTCCTCATTTAGTTTACAGATCTACATACCAGGTTTGGCCTCGTTGAGGGGTTCACCACCTGCCAGGTTTTCACTTGGGTGACTACCCCAACGAGTAGAGTAGGATCTCCCATGTGGGCAGGAACCAAGCTAGGAAGTATGGCTGGGGGATCTTAATTGTGGAGTCCCACAAAACTCAACACTAGACTTCACCTTGTGACTGTAATCTACCCTTTTGGATACACTGGCCCTTTAAATGCTTACATTTGGTAAGCAGACATCTTTCCATTACATTGATCTCCAGAAGTATGCCCTTCCCTCTGCAAGTTGTGTAAAGAGGACCTGTGTGGTTGAAGCTGTGCCCAACTAAGTCAAGGATAGGACAAAGGATCAGTCACCAGTGTTGCATGTGGTCCTGCAGCTGGATCCTTTGACCCCCATTTCTGACTCAAGCGCGCCTTGTTCTACATCGTGCCACTGTCTGGAGGTGGCCATCTTGGCCTTTGCTTCCTCATGTCAGAGCTGCCCTCCCCGATGACTGGGGGGTAATTATAGAGATGGAGGAAGTTGAGATCCACAGAATGGACGAAGCAAAAGCAGGGAGATCCTTGCATTGCAGCTCCTCGGGTACGGCTTCCTCTCCAGCAAGGAGAACGGTGAGCACAAAAGTGACATCCCCCAATCTCCTGAGACCAGCAGTCAGGCAGCAGCGCCTTAAATGATCTCACACTGCAGATATACAGCTATGAGGCTACAGAACAGGAGCACCTAGGCACAGGAAGCACTTTATTTCCAGTAGGGATGCACTGATATGGGTTTTTCGGTACCGAGTACCGATATATATTTTTTTCGGGACTCACCGATACCGGAAGTCCCATTAAAGGAGAACTATGGGGTCATGGCTTTTCCCCATAGTTCTCAGGGTAACGGGAGGACACAAATTAGCGTCCTCCCGTCACCCTAGGCTCAGTATATAGGGAGCTACAGCTCGCAGTATACTGAGACCGCCGCAGCCGGAACGGATCCCGACAATTGTCTGGATCCGCCCAGCTGCGTGAGTGACAGCTGGCTCTGCCTAGCTAGAGGCAGAGCCAGCTGTACCCTCCCCCTCCCCCGTCCTGCCAGTCAGCGCTGGAGGATCTGAGCGGGGAGGGGGGAATCCAGTCCCTCCCCTGTCATGGCAGAGAGCCGTGACAGGATCGAGAAGTGAGCGAGCGCCGGTATGTGTTCCCCATCTACTGAGCCAACCTGTCGGCTAGAACTCCTTTAACCAGTTGACATCCGCGGTGTTAAACCCCCTTCCCATCCAGGCCATTTTTCAGTATTCAGCGCTGCGGTACTTTGACTGACATTTATTCTGTCATGCAGCGCTGTACTGAAATGAATTTTATACCCTTTTTTGGGGACAGATAGAGCTTTCTTTTGGTGGTATTATCATGCTCCCTTGTCACCTGGTGATGAGGGAGCATGAAGCCGGCTTTCTGGCCAATCTTAAAGCCATGTAATGACATGTTGCCCGGCTTCCTGATTGGTCATTAAACGGCGCCCGGTTTCCTGATTGGCCGGGAAGCCGGCTTCATGAAGCCAGCTTTCTGGCCAATCAGAAAGCATGGGGGCGTGTAATGACGCGCTGCCCGGCTTCCTGATACCAGAATTATCGGGCTAGGCATCGGAGCATTTGGACGATTACTCACCGAAATACTTGGTATCGGCACTGATACCGATACTAGTGTCGGTGCATTCCTAATATCCAGGATGGTAGATTTTTCCGGCTACTGCTTAAGAACAATCGTCATTTCTAGATGTCTCCTATAAGATGACAAATCCTCACTTCAAAGTCCGCTTTGATCAAGCTTTATTATAACCCTGACAAGGCACATCTTTATATCTGCGAAACTCCCTTTACATTACCTCAGCAGAAGATGGCCGCCGAGTTCCCTGGACTTTTATTGTCTTCTTGTGTCTTCTATGTGATTTTTATTGTCTTTTTTTTTGTTTTTTCCCCCCCAGCTGCCTATCGTAACCTCGGTCAGAACCTTTGGGGTCCACACAAATATGGTTGCCTCTCGGGAATTCAAATACGAACGGTGGCATCGGGCCCCTGCTCAGTTACAGGTCACAACTCTGACGGGAAGTATATTGCCCGGGCACAGCGAATCGAGTACGACTGCGAGCTGGTCCCGCGCAGGATCGCCATATTCATAGAGAAAACGAAGGATGGCCAAGTCCTGCCCGTGCCCAACGTGGTGGTGCGCGATATAGCCTGCGGCATTAACCACACGGTGAGACTGTCCCGCAAAAACACAAGGGGCCCGATTGATGATGCAGCTGGTGTGCACGAGTCACATGGTACACGTCCCATGGCGGGGCACTGCTGCCCTCTAGCGGTAGTACTGAAAACTGCGACTTCCTATAAAAATTGGCTAAATTGGTTATCTGGCTAAAATTCACATGTCATCCACCCGTGACAGGGGAGGGGCTGGATTCCCCGCTCCGATCCTCCAGCGCTGACTGGCGGAACTGACGGGGGAGGGGGCGGGTACAGCTGGCTCTGCATCTAGATAGGCAGAGCCAGCTGTCACTCACGCAGCTGGGTGGATCTCGACAGTAATGTCGGGATCAGTCCCGGCTGCGGCAGTCTCGGTATATAGAGAGCCGTAGCTCCCTATATACTGAGCTTAGGGTGACGGGAGGACGCTAGTTTGTGTCCTCCCGTTACCCTAAGGAGAACTATGGGGAAAAGCCCTGACCCCATAGTTCTCCTTTTAACCCATTGTAGTCAGTGAGCAGAATGGTGTGGGGGGAAGTGGAGCTCTAGAAGCTGGATGGAGGGTTAAATGACTGTTGGTGTCTGTAACACTTTTTTTTTTTTTTTAATATTTTCGTCTTTCCCCAGCTGGTCCTGGACTCCCAGAAACGCGTCTTCACCTGGGGCTTTGGGGGCTACGGCCGGCTCGGACACACGGAGCAGAAAGATGAGCTGGTCCCGAGACTAGTAAAACTGTTCGATTTCCCCGGCCGTGGGGCCTCCCAGATCTACGCCGGGGCCACCTGCTCATTCGCAGTCAGTGAGATGGGTGAGTAGATGATAATGGATGCCGGGTTCACTGTTGCCTTGGTTATTTTTCAGAGTCTTCTCTACGAACTTTTTGAATGATTAGTTACTGCGCTTTCAGTTCATTCCTTACCCCCCCCCAGGAGCTCACTATGTGAGGTCCCCATCTCACATGCATGCCATACACACACCGAGTGGCCAGATTATTATGACCACCTGACGTTTGTAGGCAAATGAGCTATAATTTGGCGCTGAAGTTGCTAGAGGGCCAGACCATTATAAATAGGGGGGCAGGTTGTTTACCACGACAGTAGAAGTGATTGGGAAGATACCGGGAAACAACGCGATTTAACAGCCTTTGAACGCGGGATGATTGTTGGCGCTCGGAGCCATGGAGCGAGTATCAGCAAAACAGCAGAATTCATTAAATGTTCAAGAGCGGCTCATTGTTAAAGTGTTTAAAGACCGGACTGTCAGCCGAAAATCTGGGTCTGAACGTGCGAATTGTGGCCGTCAGCGACTAGTCAATGTTAGGGCAGAACGGGGGAGGGGCAAGACTGGTACAAGACAACAGAAGGGCAACAGTGCCGTGTCAGATTCCTCGCATCACCTTTCATCATCTCGCGGAGTCACCAGGCGGCCCAACCAAGTACTGATGGGGGGGTCATAATAATCTGGCCACTCAGTATGTGAGTATGTGTATGTGTATGTATGTGTGTATATATATATATATATATAGATAGATAGATAGATAGATAGATAGATAGATAGATAGATAGATAGATAGATAGATAGAGATATATATATAGATATAGATGGATAGATAGCCAATTAACCCAGCAGGATGTCTTTTGGAGTGTGAGCAGAAACTGCAGTACCCGGAAAAAACCAATTCAAGAACAGGGAGAATATGCTACATACATAACTACATGCAGATCGCATCCTAGCTGCTATTCAAAACGGGGACCCCCAGTATTGCCGCATCTTCTGTTTGAGTCCCGGCGGTGGGAACCTGGAGTTTCTCTTTAAAGCAGACCGATACTTCCGATCCAAAGGGAGGGATCTGGAAGGATTCATTAGTACCTGCCTATAGCATATATTGATTGGATGCAGCAGAGGTGAATGGATAGAAAGTCCCTCCGCACTCCTCGCAACGCTCCCGGCCTGTACAACAATGGTGCTCGCAGGGATGACCACGGATGGCGCCGTGCGGACACAAGGTAGAAGACGAGAATCGCCAGCACTCAGTAATATCATTCAATATGTCCATTGACGCATCTTCTCGCCCTGACGAAGGGACCCTGTGTGGCCCCCGAAACGTACGCTTCTTTTTTTTTGCCTGGCGGGGAATCGGCCTTGGTCTCTCTTTTATACAGCACTCAGCTAATTGCACTCTTCCTTCCTAGGCGGGCTGTATTTCTGGGGAGCTACAAACACCTCTCGTGATTCCACCATGTACCCCAAAACCGTGCAGGACCTTTGTGGCTGGAAGGTTCGAAATCTGGCCTGCGGGTGAGTACAATGTATGTGTGTGTGTGTGTGTGTGTAAGGAATTGGCAGACTTTGTATTGGAAGGTCAGGAGCAGGGGGTAACCAAACTCTGGCCCTCCAGCTGTGGTGGAACTACAAATCCCATGAGGCATTGCAAGATTCTCACAGCCACGACTCCCAGAATTAATCTGCTTTTTGCAATTTTTGGTCTCGGCGATGTTTAACGCTTGCGCTTTTGTTTCTATTCCGCAGGAAAAGCAGTATTATTGCTGCAGCAGATGAAAGCACAATCAGTTGGGGTCCATCACCGACTTTCGGAGAGCTGGTAAGTCTCCATCTTGTAATCCTTCTTTTCATGTTTGTGTTGGCCAGTCCCATTCTTCACCTCCAGCCCGCGGCAGCTGCACGATTAGGGCTGAGGTTTAATCTGCTCTTTTCTTTCCCCCCCCC
>NW_017307801.1:55864-56064 GCF_000935625.1 Nanorana parkeri
ACCGACGGGGTGTAAGGCAGCTGAATCTACCCCAAGGGTACCGGATATCATTATGCATTCCTTCCCCCCCTCCCCCTCACCCTCGCTATCCCAGGAAAAAGAATCGCAATTTTCGGACGCCGCGCCTCTCTGAATACAGGAGGGATCGTCCTCCGAGCCAATCGAGCACGGCGACCAGGTCTCTCTGCTCCGTCATATAA
>NW_017307801.1:56318-56647 GCF_000935625.1 Nanorana parkeri
CCCTCTCTTTACAGCAACTGCCTGACAAAGGTGACAACCCATAAATGGGACGGCTCCGTCTTCACGGGGAATCGGTGCCTTGCCATTGAGCGTTCCTGGCAGCGTCGAGCGGACTCTTGCTGCACTTCCTGGTGCCTTTTTCCGACGCGTGTGTGTGTGTGGTCCGCGGTCACCGCGCCTCACATTCCACTTAGCGTGTTACCAGCCTTGTTACATAGCCGTTATCAAGCTATAAGTTTTATTTTAGGGTTTTTTTTGTTGTTAGAAAGAAACAAAGAAAAAAAAATGTTTCTGGTTATAGAAAGAGTTGACGTTACCCGCCCTAAAGC
>NW_017307801.1:56859-57165 GCF_000935625.1 Nanorana parkeri
AGCCGCGGTCACGTGACACTCCAGTCTTCACTCCTATGTACGGAAGGCAGGGCCCTTTCGGGGACCCATGTCACTCCCTTTTTGTAATGCTGGCTGTCCATTAGCGGGGTCCGGAAGAGGCGCCCGTAGCAGTGACACCCGCAAGTAAGGACGATTCGGGGGACCGGCCGAGCGTGGACACAGCTGGGCTAACTGTCCCCTGTAAGCGGCTTTCATGCCAGGAAGGGGCCCTGGACGGCGGACTCGGGTGAGTATAATTTTAAAAAGTGTTCAGATTGGGTAGAGGGGGGCGTTAGGGGGGGGGGC
>NW_017307801.1:57200-60347 GCF_000935625.1 Nanorana parkeri
ACACTAACTGTAGAGATTTGTGTCCCCGGAGGCGGCCTCGAACCAGGACGGCGAGGTCTCATTCCTGTGGCTATGCCGCAGCTGCGTCTTCCCACGGTGCTCTTGGTATCCTTAGTCGCGTGAGGTTACAGGGCCCACGGGGGGGGTCGCTGTTTGGTTTTGTTTTTTTTCTGTTTTATTTTGTTTTATATTTCTCAAGTTGGTTGTTTAAATAAAAAAGACGTCTTTGTGTAAACGCTCCGAGTTCTCCGATTTATTTTTCCCGTGTTGGCTTTTTTTTTTTAATGAAACGAGATTAAAGAGAATGTGAAAGTTTGAAGCGGAGGCGGGATCGGCGCTAGGTTCACACCTGCGCGATCGTGGGCGCGGCCTCATTGATTTCAATGGGGTTATATCATCCGCGTTGGGGCTGGTGTTGATCCTAGGCAGGTTGTATATCTATGGAGACCGTCCTAGGCAATGCCCACATGTGATGCTGAACCTCCATAGATGAAGGAACTGTAAGATGGGGGCGGGGCCAGGCGTAGTCATGCTGGGGAAGGAAGGGCTAGATCAGGGGTAGGCATTCCAGCTGTAGTGAAACTACAAATCCTGCCGTGGCTGTCAAGAGCCTCGTATTGCCTCATGGGGATTTGTAGTGTCAACCACAGCTGGGGTGCTAAGGTTGTCTACCCCTGGGCTAGATAACACTGGACGTCCTCCAGCCAGGAAATGAGGCGGAGCTCTATCTGACTTGCTGCGGCTTACAATGCACATTGGGAAGTTCCCAGTGTACAGGGATTATCAGAGGAAACCAGTACAACTGTGCAAGACTGAAGGGAAGGATGGAGGTCAGATAGAAGACTGAAGGGGAGGTCAGATAGAAGACTGAAGGGATGGACGGAGGTCAGATAGAAGATTGAAGGGGAGGTCAGATAGAAGACTGAAGGGATGGACGGAGGTCAGATAGAAGATTGAAGGGGAGGTCAGATAGAAGACTGAAGGGGAGGACAGAGGTCAGATAGAAGATTGAAGGGGAGGTCAGATAGAAGACTGAAGGGATGGACGGAGGTCAGATAGAAGACTGAAGGGATGGACGGAGGTCAGATAGAAGACTGAAGGGATGGACGGAGGTCAGATAGAAGACTGAAGGGGAGGACGGAGGTCAGATAGAAGACGGAAGGGGAGGACGGAGGTCAGAGGAAAGACTGAAGGGGAGGACGTAGGTCAGATAGAAGACTGAAGGGGAGGACGGAGGTCAGATATAAGACTGAAGGGGAGGACGGAGGTCAGATAGAAGACTGAAGGGGAGGACGGAGGTCAGATATAAGACTGAAGGGGAGGACGGAGGTCAGATATAAGACTGAAGGGGAGGACGGAGGTCAGAGAGAAGACTGAAGGGGAGGACGGAGGTCAGAGAGAAGACTGAAGGGGAGGTGACGCCGGAGTTTAGATTTAATTGCAAAATTTGCAGTTGGTGTGTCAGGAACCTCCCACCGATCTTGTATATAATCTCTGCAGTAGCATTGAGGTTTGTGGAGGCGGCCAATATGGATACTTACTGCAACTCTCTTTAATAATACTCTTGTGTCGTCGGCAATCCCAGCAACTGAAAACATCGTAATTTGTGTCGTGTGTTTCAACTTGTCAAAGTAACCGCAATGTGGAGATTCACCCACGGAGGCCGAACCTTTATTCACAGCTTTCCAGAAACAATTGCTCTGTGGTTAAATATATATATAATCAAGCTCCCGGTGCCCCTTCTATCTCCCCGTTTCCAGCAAAAACTAGGTAGAAAACTAAGCCCAGCGTCCACCAGTACAACCAGCTCCTGGTCTACAGGCCACGTCATCAAGCAGAGGTCGTAGAAGTGAAGAAAATAGTTGCTTAATGGTCCTTTTCTTGGGTTGCATGGAGGTTCCGTGCGTCTTCCACGGTGCCAGGTTTTGTAAATTGCGTCCATTGCTGGTGAAAACCGCGTCATTTCCGCCTCTTGCGTCGGAGGGTTAAGGTTCGCATTGCCACCACTTGAAGTTGAACGGTTTCCTGACTACGTTGGTGCCGCAGTGAATCTCTCCGCAGTACTGGTGGTAGGAGGCAAAGTCGTCCAGGAAGTAGCATGTTAACCCCAACGGTTCCAGCTGGGAGCGGACCTTCTCCTCCAAGCAGCACTTCCCATTAATCTTGGGGCCAAACGGCTTGGGAATGCCAAGATTGTTTCCCAGGACCAGCATGTTGACCTTGAAAACAAAAACATTGGATGAGGTTACCAATCTCCAGAAGATGTAAAGTCCAAAGTTTTACTCAAGAGGATCCAAACAAATTCCAAGAAGAGAAATACAAAGTATGATATGCAATGTGTACATCACCGTGAGTCGTCCCCTCCCCCCAATGTCTCTTATGCGTTTCACCACCTGGGGTTAATCATAGATTGGATGAGTTATGGTTTGATGGCCAAGCAGTAGACTGATGAATGGATATGGAATGGGGAGGGCAATAGGAACAGTCGTGGAGTCACTTCTAGCATGCGTGGTCATGGTCTTAAAATGCGACTCCAGTCAAAACATTGCTGCGGAAGTCCTAAACCGTGGAAGGATTCAGGACCTCAACAAGTTTTAATTGTGAGTTTTCTCACCCAAAATATTTGATGTTCAACGAAATGATATAAGACATTCAAAGCTACATGAGATTTGAGGGGCTGCTCCTTCCTTGCCATGAGGTTTCAGAAGGTCTTTTATCTTTCATTTCCATCCTCTGGTTCTTTGGTGACCCCGATGAAAACAAACGTGCGTTCTGAACTGGCTGTGTACTTACCTTTCTAGATTTTTTTTTATTATTCTAATATGTCTAACCATTTATCTATTAAGAGGCTATTTATAGACTACATGTACATATTTGGAATTAATTTTGACACTCCCTTACGGCTAAGACGAATTAATGCCGCTAATTAATTCATACATTTCCACCTTCCCTTTTGGGTAAATTTTATAAATTGATTTCATAAACTCTATGTACATTCATGTCTCCTTTTCATACACTTCTCACACATTTTATAAATAAATATAAATTTCATATACACACACACACACACACGGTTTATTCTTGTCCATCCCAGATAGGGGATATGCTTATCCCATCTGGTCCTAATTTTTTATTTTTGTGTGTGTG
>NW_017307801.1:60569-64422 GCF_000935625.1 Nanorana parkeri
TTTTCATATATGTGTGTGTGTGTGTGTGTGTATATATATATATATATATATATATATATGTATATATTGTGCCATTTATTTTATACTCCTTGCTTAACAACTTAAACCTGTTTTTGTCATGGCATGCATAGCCTCTGTTAGCTGACGTTGAACTGTCTACATTTGTCATGGTATGTGTTCTAACATTGCTCTCTGTAAACAGTCCACCTCCCTCTCATAGTGCTTGCTGTACAGCTGACATGCTGCACAATCGACACGCCACTTGGCAGAACAAGGTTCGGTTTTCTGCCCCGTGGATTGGATGCTAACATTGGCCACTCCCTCTAGGCGAGCCCACGTATAGCCCTCTCGTGATTGGTCCAGCGCCACGACGGGCTATCCGTCAGTCACAGGACAGGGCTCCATTTCCTAAGCCACGGAGGACTCGTTATACAAACCCTGTAACAGCTGCGGTTTAAACCGACGGGTCCCGCACACTTGCCGATTGGCCAGTCACCTCTTTATTTAGCATATGGGACGGAGGAGGTCTGTATCTGATGAAGGGGGCGTGACCCCGGAAACGCGTCATCACACATCACACAGTCTTCTCTGCTGACACATAGACACGGCTGTGCAGCTCTCATAGACTTTTCTTTGGGTCCATGGACCTAATTTTTATACCTTTTATTCTTCAATCATGAACTTTGTGAGTATGTTTTATCTTTACCTTTAATCCTGCTCCTAATAAATTTGTCTGCACCAGGAAAGGCGCCCCTTGTTTGTGTTTTTTCCCTCTATTGTAGACCTGTTCAAGGCAACTCAGATAATTGAAACGCGTTGGCCTATTTAATACATTTGATTTCACAATCGGCAACATTACACCTTCTGAATCCTCATAATATGGAGGAGGTAACCCCTCAAAATTGGGAAGGTGAAGGTGTGACCTATTTATGGTTTAAGCAGGTTTGGCATTTAGTATCTAATATGGACTTTCCCAAGGATCTGCCTTGGCAGGAGACCCATCCTGCCCATGTGACCATAATGAAGGTGTGTCTAGTTCCTTTGATACCTTCATTTGTCTTTGTGATGACCATAGTGCATGATGGACATGGAAAGTTCTCAGCAGTTGGGTAGGTGAAGGTGTGACCTATTTATGGTTTAAGCAGGTTCGGCATTTAGTATCCGATATGGACTTTCCCAAGGAGCAACCATGGCTGGTGACCCATCCCGCCCAAGTGACCATAATGAAGGCCTCTCTAGCTCCTCTTCACACCATCATTTGACTGGATAATGGCCATAGCATGTGACAGAGAAGGAGATCTTGCAGTGCTTGGGTAGGTGTAAGTGTAAACTTTTCATGGTTTAGGCAGGTCAGGTGTTCGGTATATAACATGGACTTTGCCAAGTATCTGTCATGGCCAGAGACCCATCCCACTCTTGTCTCCATAATAAAGGTGGCTCTAGCTCTACCATCATTTGGCTTTATAATGGTCATAGCACATGGAAGAGCTGGCAAGTTCCCAGTAGTTGGGTAGGTGAAATTATAACCAGGTTTAAGCAGGTCAGGCTTTTAATATATAACATGGACCTTGCCATGTATCTACCATGGCCAGAGACCCAACCCATGTCGCCATAATAAAGGTGGCTCTAGCTCCACCATCGTTTAGCTTGATAATGGCCAGAGCACGGAGGAAGAGATGGAGATCTTGCAGTACTGGGGTAGGTGTAAGCTTTCCATGCTTTAGGCAGGTCAGTGGTTCGGTATATAACATGGACTTTGCCAAGGCCAGAGAACCATCCCACCCTTGTCTCCATAATGAGGGTGGCTCTAGCTCCACCATCATTTTGCTTGATAATGGCCATAGCACGTGGAAGAGATGGAGATCTTGCAGTACTGGGGTAGGTGTAAGCTTTCCATGCTTTAGGCAGGTCAGTGGTTCGGTATATAACATGGACTTTGCCAAGGCCAGAGAACCATCCCACCCTTGTCTCCATAATGAGGGTGGCTCTAGCTCCACCATCATTTTGCTTGATAATGGCCATAGCACGTGGAAGAGATGGAGATCTTGCAGTACTGGGGTAGGTGTAAGCTTTCCATGCTTTAGGCAGGTCAGTGGTTCGGTATATAACATGGACTTTGCCAAGGCCAGAGAACCATCCCAACCCATGTCGCCATAATGAAGGTGGCTCTAGCTCCACCATCATTTGGCTTTATAATGGCCATAGCACATGGAAGAGCTTGGAAGTTCTCAGCAGCTGGGTAGGTAAAGGTTTAAGCAGGTCAGGCATTTAGTATGTAACATGGACTTATACGGCCAGGCATCTTGACAGCCATGTGTCGGTTCAGTCCTCCTCATGCCCTGATGGCCCCAAATGTACAACAGGTCAACGGGGAGGTGAAGTCCTGGCTCGAAGAAGAAGTCACTGGCCCCGGGGGTTGGCAGGGAATGAGAATGGAAGCCTCGTGTGTTGGCCAAAGGCTCCTCCAGCCACCTGAGGTCGGCCGGTCTCAAACAGGAAATGAAGCTAAATCCAGTGCTAAGTCCTTGTGATTTACTGGAACACGGACCTGTTCAAACCCCTAAAAAAGGGTCACATACCAAAACGTACCCTGGTAACAAGTCACCATAACGCTCCATTTCCCATACAGAGCTACCGTGAACGTGTTTTTGGTGGAGTTGTATACATCCCCCATGTGTTCTACTCCTGCACTCACCATGTCTGGGAAAAAAGAATCGGCATCCTTCTTGGGGGTGTCGCACTTGTAGAGTATCGGAATGTCGATGATGTCCTCTTCCGTCAGACCCAACTCCTTCTTCATGATCTCCCTGTTTATATCGATACATTTCTAAAAGCAGAAAAAGGAAAGGAAGGTTGGGTGGGTGGGGACCTCGCAAACTACACTTCCCATCCTTGCCCATCCTATAGGAGGTAATCTAGATGTCAGCTCCAGACAAATGATACATGGCATGGGATATGTGACTTGCTACAAAGTTACAATGTAATGCGAGTGATCACTGGGGGAGGGGAGACTGGGGAAATGCTTCCTCCTGCATGCAGCAGACTGATCACCGGGGGAGGGGAGACTGGGGAAATGCTTCCTCCTGCCTGCAGCAGACTGATCACCGGGGAAGGGGAGACTGAGGAAATGCTTCTTCCTGCATGCAGCAGACTGATCACTGGGGGAGGGGAGGATGAGGAAATGCTTCCTCCTGCCTGCAGCAAACTGGGGAAGGGGAGACTGGGGGGTAAATGCTTCCTCCTAAATGCAGGAGACTGATCACTGGGGGAGGGGAGACAGGGGAAATGCTTCCTCCTGCATGCAGCAAACTGGGGAAGGGGAGACTGGGGAAATGCTTCCTCCTGCTTGCAGCAGACTGATCACTGGGGAAGGGGAGGATGAGGAAATGCTTCCTCCTGCTTGCAGCAGACTGATCACTGGGGGAAGGGAGACTGAGGAAATGCATGCTCCTGCCTGCAGCAGACTGATGACATCATCTCAGCCTAGGTGAAGTCAATGGGCTGGAGACCAGGGATGATAGAAGGTGGAACTTCTCTGAAAACGAATCTAGTTGCTGAATATTATGACACGTCAGGAATGCATTCACGAAGGCTGCAAAGTTACTGACAGGTCCTCTTTAGAGGTGTGACGCAGAGGGACAACATTCACCTGGCAGAAGTCTGATGTTTCTTGCAGCGACTCGTCCTCCAGGATTTCATCGATTGTCAGCTGATCTTTGTCCACGTCTGAAAAGACAAACATACACAGCCAATCAGATGTCTCGCTTAGAGAGGTAATAACGAAACGCACCCGGGGGACAGTACGTGGTGGGGAAAATGACATCCCCCGTCCCCCCACGCTCCCCATGCCATG
>NW_017307801.1:65044-70616 GCF_000935625.1 Nanorana parkeri
GGGGACATAAGAGTGTAAGCTCCTCTGTACAGAGACTGATGTGACTGGGGGGAGGGGACATTAGAGTGTAAGCTCTTCTGTACAGAGACTGATGTGACTGTGGGGGAGGGGACATTAGAGTGTAAGCTCCTCTGGTGAATGGTGTCCCCTGTATCCGGCTCCTCTGACGCTCATACCCTCCTATCTGCAGCCGGCACGAAGCTCATGAATTCGTCGATGTGGCTCACGTACAGCCAGGTGGAGTAGAGTTGGACCGGCGATTGCACCTGCTGGGCCCTCAGGAACTCTCGGAGTGCTTTGTGCATCTGCAGTTTCGGGCTGCCAAGAGAAGAAGGAGATGAGATGAAGGACGAGAATTCTGTGAGACGCAATAAACACATTTGAGAAAATGTGATAATAATATAACAATGGGGGGGGGGGGTTGGTTTGGGGGACAGGGGGGGGGTTGATTTTGGGTCACAGCTGCCGCATGCTGCATGGAGGAGAAGACAAAGGACCATGCTGGGGGGTCCAGGATGACAGGAGGAGCTCGGTTCTGGTTTCAGCTGCACGGGTTGCTGACTGCACGCCTCCAGATTATTATGGCGCGGGGGAGTTCAACCCAGACGCACCCATTCATTATGCCCGAGCTATTTTTATGACCGTGTTCATTGTTTTACAAGCAATAACCTGTCCAACAAATGAACACTGGGAACCCAGCAATGTTTTACTGCTGCATGAAAGGTGTTTTATTACCCAGTAATGAGAATAAAGTATATATATATATATATGACCACACAGACACACTGTGTATATATATATATATATACACACAGACACACATATGTCATATTTCCTATGCTCAGAGCAGAGATCTCTAATTGTGGATGGACTGATCCCTTTAAGGACCATATAGAGTGAAGTCTCACTGCTATTACTGCATTCTCTCTAATGGGATAGGGGGGAGGGGCACGTACTTGCTATAAGATTGGAAACATCAAATTTGGGTTCCGGTTTGCCTGTCCTGAGCCACCCCAGCAAAAGGATGGTCCCAAAAAGCATCTGTGGTGCTGATACCTTGTGGCGGGGGGGATGAGTGATGGCTCAGGCTACGGGGAGATCAGAAGACCATATGTTTCTAGTGGTATATTGGAGTAGAGGGGCTCCCCAGGACTGAGTGTGAGGTGGACCCAATACATGGCTCTTCCAGGTCTCTGACCTCCACCCGATAAGCCTGCGTGGAATCGTCCTGTAAAGAAGTGGGTTGGATTAGTCCTCGCGCAGGAGAGGTGGGCGGGGCACTTACTTTTTCAGGCTGCCACCATAGAGGATCCTTCCCAGGGGGTAGTTCTTCCCGTTGGCTGTCACGGGAGGGCTGACTTCCAGATTTCCAAAGGCGTCCAGGGTGCCGACCTCATCCTGATTTTTTATTTTCCTTGTCACGTAACCGAAATCTGGTCCCTGAAGGAGGAGGAAGGATTGGGGTGATGCAAAAACAGTATGGCCACTTAAAAAGCTTCAGGTTGCAGCCAAGGGCAGTTGCCGTCCCAGGCTCAGTCTGAATGGACTTACAGTATTAAAGAGGACCAGTAGTTAAAGATCTATGCTCAACCTTATGATACTTCATAGTTCCTGCCACGCAGATCTCTCACGCTGTCTTGTTCCCTCTCCTCTCCAGAATTTGCATGGTAATATTTATCGCTCTGAACCTTCTTACCGCAGAGGAACCCTTCAAATCATTTTCAGGTCTTGGAAAGTCCTTGCTAAAACCGATTCATTAATGGCCAGTGAGCAGAATGTCCCTTAGGTTGGTGGTTATTGGGAAGAATGTCCCTTAGGTTGGTGGTTATTGGGAAGAATGTCCCTTCTAGTGGTGGCCATTGGGAAGAATGTCCCTTCTAGTGGTGGTCATTGGGAAGAATGTCCCTTCTAGTGGTGGCTATTGGGAAGAATGTCCCTTTTAGTGGTGGCCATTGGGAAGAATGTCCCTTCTAGTGGTGGCCATTGGGAAGAATGTCCCTTCTAGTGGTGGCTATTGGGAAGAATGTCCCTTTTAGTGGTGGCCATTTGGAAGAATGTCCCTTCTAGTGGTGGCCATTGGGAAGAATGTCCCTTCTAGTGGTGGCCATTGGGAAGAATGTCCCTTAGGTTGGTGGTTATTGGGAAGAATGTCCCTTCTAGTGGTGGCCATTGGGAAGAATGTCCCTTCTAGTGGTGGCCATTGGGAAGAATGTCCCTTCTAGTGGTGGCTATTGGGAAGAATGTCCCTTTTAGTGGTGGCCATTTGGAAGAATGTCCCTTCTAGTGGTGGCCATTGGGAAGAATGTCCCTTCTAGTGGTGGCTATTGGGAAGAATGTCCCTTTTAGTGGTGGCCATTTGGAAGAATGTCCCTTCTAGTGGTGGCCATTGGGAAGAATGTCCCTTCTAGTGGTGGCCATTGGGAAGAATGTCCCTTATAGTGGTGGCCATTGGGAAGAATGTCCCTTCTAGTGGTGGCCATTGGGAAGAATGTCCCTTCTAGTGGTGGCCATTGGGAAGAATGTCCCTTCTAGTGGTGGCCATTGGGAAGAATGTCCCTTCTAGTGGTGGCCATTGGGAAGAATGTCCCTTCTAGTGGTGGCCATTGGGAAGAATGTCCCTTCTAGTGGTGGCCATTGGGAAGAATGTCCCTTCTAGTGGTGGCCATTGGGAAGAATGTCCCTTCTAGTGGTGGCCATTTGGAAGAATGTCCCTTCTAGTGGTGGCCATTGGGAAGAATGTCCCTTCTAGTGGTGGCCCTTGGGAAGAATGTCCCTTCTAGTGGTGGCCCTTGGGAAGAATGTCCCTTCTAGTGGTGGCCATTGGGAAGAATGTCCCTTCTAGTGGTGGCCATTGGGAAGAATGTCCCTTTTAGTGGTGGCCATTTGGAAGAATGTCCCTTCTAGTGGTGGCCATTGGGAAGAATGTCCCTTTTAGTGGTGGCCATTGGGAAGAATGTCCCTTCTAGTGGTGGCCATTGGGAAGAATGTCCCTTCTAGTGGTGGCCATTGGGAAGAATGTCCCTTCTAGTGGTGGCCATTGGGAAGAATGTCCCTTCTAGTGGTGGCCATTGGGAAGAATGTCCCTTCTAGTGGTGGCCATTGGGAAGAATGTCCCTTCTAGTGGTGGCCATTGGGAAGAATGTCCCTTCTAGTGGTGGCCATTGGGAAGAATGTCCCTTCTAGTGGTGGCCATTGGGAAGAATGTCCCTTCTAGTGGTGGCCATTGGGAAGAATGTCCCTTCTAGTGGTGGCCATTGGGAAGAATGTCCCTTCTAGTGGTGGCCATTGGGAAGAATGTCCCTTCTAGTGGTGGCCATTTGGAAGAATGTCCCTTTTAGTGGTGGCCATTGGGAAGAATGTCCCTTCTAGTGGTGGCCCTTGGGAAGAATGTCCCTTTTAGTGGTGGCCATTGGGAAGAATGTCCCTTCTAGTGGTGGCCATTGGGAAGAATGTCCCTTCTAGTGGTGGCCATTGGGAAGAATGTCCCTTCTAGTGGTGGCCATTGGGAAGAATGTCCCTTTTAGTGGTGGCCATTTGGAAGAATGTCCCTTCTAGTGGTGGCCATTGGGAAGAATGTCCCTTCTAGTGGTGGCCATTGGGAAGAATGTCCCTTCTAGTGGTGGCCCTTGGGAAGAATGTCCCTTCTAGTGGTGGCCATTGGGAAGAATGTCCCTTCTAGTGGTGGCCATTGGGAAGAATGTCCCTTTTAGTGGTGGCCATTGGGAAGAATGTCCCTTCTAGTGGTGGCCATTGGGAAGAATGTCCCTTCTAGTGGTGGCCATTGGGAAGAATGTCCCTTCTAGTGGTGGCCATTGGGAAGAATGTCCCTTCTAGTGGTGGCCATTGGGAAGAATGTCCCTTCTAGTGGTGGCCATTGGGAAGAATGTCCCTTCTAGTGGTGGCCATTGGGAAGAATGTCCCTTCTAGTGGTGGCCATTGGGAAGAATGTCCCTTCTAGTGGTGGCCATTGGGAAGAATGTCCCTTCTAGTGGTGGCCATTGGGAAGAATGTCCCTTCTAGTGGTGGCCATTGGGAAGAATGTCCCTTCTAGTGGTGGCCATTGGGAAGAATGTCCCTTCTAGTGGTGGCCATTGGGAAGAATGTCCCTTCTAGTGGTGGCCATTGGGAAGAATGTCCCTTCTAGTGGTGGCCATTTGGAAGAATGTCCCTTTTAGTGGTGGCCATTGGGAAGAATGTCCCTTCTAGTGGTGGCCCTTGGGAAGAATGTCCCTTTTAGTGGTGGCCATTGGGAAGAATGTCCCTTCTAGTGGTGGCCATTGGGAAGAATGTCCCTTCTAGTGGTGGCCATTGGGAAGAATGTCCCTTAGGTTGGTGGTTATTGGGAAGAATGTCCCTTCTAGTGGTGGCCATTGGGAAGAATGTCCCTTCTAGCGGTGGCTATTGGGAAGAATATCCCTTTTAGTGGTGGCCATTGGGAAGAATGTCCCTTCTAGTGGTGGCCATTGGGAAGAATGTCCCTTCTAGTGGTGGCCATTGGGAAGAATGTCCCTTTTAGTGGTGGCCATTTGGAAGAATGTCCCTTCTAGTGGTGGCCATTGGGAAGAATGTCCCTTCTAGTGGTGGCCCTTGGGAAGAATGTCCCTTCTAGTGGTGGCCCTTGGGAAGAATGTCCCTTCTAGTGGTGGTCATTGGGAAGAATGTCCCTTCTAGTGGTGGCCATTGGGAAGAATGTCCCTTTTAGTGGTGGTCATTGGGAAGAATGTCCCTTCTAGTGGTGGCCATTGGGAAGAATGTCCCTTTTAGCGGTGGTCGGTCATTTGGGAAGAATGTCCCTTATATTGGTGACCAATGGGCAGAATGTCCCTTCTAGTGGAGTTTACTGGGAAGAATATCCCTCAAATTGGTGGCTGATGGGAAGAATGTCCCTTATATTGGTGGCCAATGGGCAGAATGTCCCTTCTAGTGGAGTTTACTGGGAAGAATGTCCCTTATATTGGTGGTCGTTGGGAAGAATGTCCCTTAAATTGGTGGCCATTGGGAAGTGTGTCCCCTCTAGTGGTGGTCATTGGGAAGAATGTCCCTTAATTTGGTGGCCAGTGGGAAGAATGTCCTTTACATTGGTGGACAGTGGGAGGAATGCTTCTCACATTTGTGGTCAGTGGAAAGAATGCCGCTTATATTGGCCGGCAGTGGGAAGAATGTCCCTAATAGTGGGGGGGTTCAGTAGGAAATTCCCTATATTCATGGCCAGTGGAAGGAAGGAACTCTTATAGGCAGCTAAAACATATAATTAGGTTCATGCAGCTGGCTCTGCCATGTGGCGTTGGCCCTGGATCTATGTGGTCACCATCAGATGGGCGGTCAATCGACCTTTAATATCAGTTTAATTTTCATGTTTTTGTTCTAAAATCAATCCAGGTTTATTGTTTTATAATTGTCATATAAATCCTCCAATCATAAGTGATGATAGAAATGAGTGCCGACTGACCAGCACATTCGTATGAGGGAATTCTTTGAGTCCCCGGTCTCTTGGAGAGTCAAACACGACCGGAAAGCGTTTGTGAGGAGCCTCAGTGTAGCCAAACTCCATTTCATCCTACGAGGAAAGAGA
>NW_017307801.1:70656-79649 GCF_000935625.1 Nanorana parkeri
AAAAATACAAGACAAAGACTCTTCCAGAAAATGGACGGCAAAGATCAAACTCGTTCCAGAATTATAAAAAGCCATTGATTACTCCAAAGGAAAATGGTGGGACAATGAACAGGTTCTATGCTCAGCTGATCCCAGTCCTCTCCACCTCACCCCCTTCTCAAGCCCCCGTTTGGTATGATCCACACTGGCCTCACCTGAATCCAGCGGTCCCCGCGGTTCTCACTGTTCACGCAGACGTTGAGTGACGTCCGGGACTTTTTGACAAATTCATTCAGCTGTTTCACAAAGTCCTCATTGGAGTCCACGCTTGGGAATAAATACCGAGACTGGTTAGAATCCCTTCAAGTAAAGACAAGACCATAGCCATAGCAGAACAATGGGGGCCGAAGCTAACTGGCAACATACTGACTTACTAGGAGGAACTGGTGCTCCCAGTGATGATGACTGCCTCCCTAGTGGGTCCTCCAAAGGATTACATGGAAGTTGCAACAGGAAGTAAAGCTCGCAGCCTGGGTGTCACCACGTCAGGGAATGAGGGTGAATCTCCCAGCCTCAGATCTCGCCCGTCATGCCTCTGTCCCTTCATAGATGGCGCTCTAACACTCAGGATGTGTTTCTTAACCCAGATGTTGGCCCGACACGTCCTAACAGGTCTATCCTCCCTGGATTATACAATGTCTCAGGTTCACCGAGTTCTGTTGGGTGTGTCTACCACTTTACACTCTATAAACCACCTTTTCATCCCTCCACCGATCTCCATGTGCAGCCTCCGAGCGTTACGGCTGGCAAACCGCGTTTACAGCACATCTGTCAGCGTTGTAAGACGGCTTCCAGAGTCAACCTGCTGCCGAGCTGGAATGTGGAAACTCAACACGCATGAGATGGCCTCAGGTTACCTCGGAAGGTTATTTACCCAATGGGGATGAGGCAAGTTGTCCACTTTCACTTCCCCCAAATTTTGGCAAAATTTTAGACATTTCCGCAAAATGTCATTCATGAAAAATAAATTGTAGTCAATGGGCAATGTGAAATTAAAGCCAGTCTCTGGGCAACACTCCCCCCTCCATCTCTCTTCCCCACCCCCCCATCACCTATTATTATAAGGAAAAGTATCTTCTGAATCTATGTTTATGCTCCCCTAACTCGGCCATCGGAAGCAGTCCCTCACCGGGACTCCATCCTGGAGCAAGGATTGGTGGATTCAGAACTGCAGTAGGCCAGTCGCCCAATGCTGATGTCATCACTGCTGCAGTATTCTAAATCAGCCTTTTTCAACCAGGGTGCCTCCTGGCTTCCTCAGGGGTGCCTCAAAATTATTGTACAGCATCATGCCTTTCCATGGTGCAGGAAGGCTTCTGATGTGAAGGGGGCCTCCTTGTGTGAAAGGGGGGCTCTGTTGTAAAGGGGACTCTAATGTGAAAGGGGGGCTCTGATGTAGGCTCTTGATTTGAAAGGGGGACTCTGATGTGAAAGGGGAAACCCATAATATATTTTGTGTTTTTTAAATCCATACCGGACCACTATCTGGGATAAGGGTCTGGTATGGGTTTTGGAGGGGCCACACATCGTTTTTGTATATTTTTTAGACTGGGGTGCCTCCTGGCCTCTTTAAAATTATTGTACAGCGTCATGCCTTTCCTTGGTACAGGAAGGCTTCCAATGTGAAGGGCCATCCTTGTGTGAAAGGGGGGCTCGGCTGTAAAGGGGACTCTAATGTGAAAGGGGGTTCTGATGTGTAGGAGGCTTCCAGTTTGAAAGGGGGACTCTGATGTAAAGGGGGGGGGGGGCTCCTGATTTCAAAGGGGGGTTCTGATGTGAAAGGGGAAACCTATGATATTTTTTGCTTTTGCATGGGGTCTCCCCTTAATCCATACCAGACCACTATCTGGGATGAGGGTCTGGTATAGGTTTTGGAGGGGCCACACATCGTTTTTTTAACTTTTAGATTGGGGTGCCTCAAGGTTGTGCATACTTTTAAAGGGTGTTGCCTAGGAAAAAGGTTGAGACACTCCGGTCCATAGATCCATAGAGGACCCTGTCACTTGACAGCCAATAGGAAGCATCCATGTCACCTAAGCAGCGATGTGGACACCAGAAGAAGAACCCTCCTCCAATTCGTGGAAGAAGATCCAAGACTTGAGACCCATCATCACATGACCACCAATTTAGGTATTTTGGGCATTTAGAATTGTTTGTTATATATACTAACCCAACGATTAGCTGAGGGGAGTGGCTTGAGTTAGGCTTTAAGGTGGTTTTGGTGGTTTTTGAAGGTACAATGGGCTTCGAGTTGCTTCTGAGGGCTACAGAACTTCCTTTAAACTATCCTGGACCTGTATTGTCCCAAAAATGGACACTTTTTGTCTGGGAACAAGACATTCGATATTGAAGAACTAACTCTGACCCTAAACCTCAAGTCATGTCAGCTCTGACACGGTAGTCACATGGTGTGTTGTAAACCAAAGCCATGTGGTTTTTTTACTTCTTCAAGCACAGTTCACCTAAGGGGTCCACATGGGGAGATCTGAGGAGGCCAATTGGGCAAATTAGTGCAAGGTCCATGTTTGGAGGACCACTCCTACTCAGTATAGGTCTTCTGTACAAATCGGTTCTCAGCAGATCATAGTGCAATCCCCAAATAATTGGGGAAAAGGAAGATTGAGCAGATTTACTTGCAGACATAGACCTCCAATGGCTTCTGGGTGTTGGGTGTCATGATCCACGGGGCCACTCTGAAGGCCACACTCTCCGTGAAGATGTTGGCCTGACAGATGACAAAAAAACATGAACAAAGTCTGTGAATAGAATCTCATACTGAGTATATCATTGGGGGGGAGGGGGGGGGGACCCTGTAATACCACTCCAGCTCCATCCCAAAACATTATAACCAACATCAGATTATTGCTGAACCTCCATGATTGGAAGAATGGAAATATAATGAACGAAAGGTCAGATAGAAGACTGAAGGGGAGGACAGAGGTCAGATAGAAGACTGTATGGAAGGACAGAGGTCAGATAGAAGACTGAAGGGGAGGACGGAGGTCAGATAGAAGACTGAAGGGAAGGACGGAGGTCAGAAAGAAGACTGAAGGGAAGGACGGAGGTCACATATAACACTGTAGGGAAGGACGGAGGTCAGATAGAAGACTAAAGGGTATAGAAGACTAAAGGTCGTTAGGCTCCTCCGGTTGGTTCGGCTACTTTGTGTCACCGGCAGGAATGACATTGTGTTCTATAAACAGAAGGTGACTCAGCCAGTTACAGAGACATTTTATAGAACAATCAGCTGGTAGATGTATAATTATCCACATTGCAACACTCTGACAGTGTGATGTTTATTAAACTGCATGTAAATCATCCATCCCATGGTATGTGTATGCAGAGGGATCTATGTGTGATTGAGGATGGGGGAGGGGATGGGCGGGTCATTTCTAAATATGGATAGGCAACACTGAACATTGCATTGTTATCAGTTACATTGTTTCTAGCTATCTCTGAAAGCTACAACCCCCCCATGTTACTGAAGAGGAAAGGTAGAGGTGTTCTGTTGCCCTGTCCTAGGGTGACAACGCTTCTCCTCTATAGATATAATACAGTGAGCGTAATCCCCCCAGGACAGGAAGCGTGTTACTGGCAGGATCACCAGGTGAAACTACAAAAGGAAGAAGCCTGGAAAAAAGAAAACCAATGCAGCCATCACAGAGATGCCTATGTCTGGCAGAGTCTTGCAATGCCTCATGGGACTTGTAGTTCCACACCAGCTGGAGGAGCCTACCCCCGGTTTACAGCTCAATCACTGGTCCAGGTCCCGGTCTGGGTCTCAGATCCAGGTATGGGCCCCCGGGCAGGGACTGCAGGGCTGTGTGCACAAGGCAGCTTGGGTAGCACCCTACCTCTATGCATTCAGCAGCACTCTGCAGTGTAGGAGGAGACACCAGGCAAAGGGGAGGGGGGGGGTCCTTGAAGTTTCTGGGGAAGGGGGCCTGTTAGGTGGGATGTACGGGGGCCCCCGATGTTGCTTCCATAACCGATATCTGGCCGCTTACCCAATCCCGAATCCTCTGAAATTTGAGTTTGATTTTAATGAGTCCAGAAAAGTCGGCGTCCGGGAACTGGAGCCCCTCCGCGTAGAATCTCAGCTCGTCCCTGTTCTTACGCTGGACCTCGTACGCCAGTTTTCCCATCCCAAGGACTTGTTTGAACTGGAATTCTAAAAAATCGGGAGCTGTTAGGATGCCGTTCATACAGACATGGGAGCAACAACCATTGTCATGTCTTATACTGTCATTACTAGTTCTGCCACTAGGTGGTAGTAGAGTGTCATGTCCCAGCCTTGTATAATGTAATGTTCCTTCTAGTGGAACTACATGGTGTGATGGTGTCCTAGAGGGGCCCATCCATGTGCCCAGCACCATGTGATCGGAAAGAGTCATGTGCTCTTTCCAAAATGCCTCTTCAAATAGTCATTGCGCTTTCCTAAGGCAGTCTGCACTGCCCGCTGCCAACCTACACCTAGAACCCAACTGCCCGCTGCCAATCTACACCAAGAACCCAACTGCCCGCTGCCAATCTACACCAAGAACCCAACTGCCCACTGCCAACCTACACCAAGAACCCAACTGCCCGCTGCCAATCTACACCAAGAACCCAACTACCCGCTGCCATCTACACCAGGAACCCAACTGCCCGCTGCCAATCTACACCAGGAACCCAACTGCCCGCTGCCAATCTACACCAAGAACCCAACTGCCCGCTGCCAATCTATACCAAGAACCAACTGCTCGCAGACAATTGTGACACTCTGCCCCGCTCTTCTTGATGTTGGTTCTTGGCATACCAATGTACCCCAGGCAGGCTGTCCCCCAGCCCCAGAGTTTTCACATCCTGTCACTGTGACACCAAGCGTAGGCTTTCGGTTGCTGTAGGTGGTTTGGCTGCTGTGGGACAGTTGGCCTTGGAGAGCAGGAAGTTTAAATCTGGACCTAATGAGTACTATGACATCATCGTTCCGCAGTACGTACTTCCCTGGCGGTATACGCGCAGTCTTCTGGAGTCATACGGATCGATTTCCAGGACCAATCTGTAGTCATCGAAAACCTCATCTGGGCCCTCCGCCGTCAGGATCATCGGGGACATGTCCTTCACATCTGTCCAATAGAACGCCGGAGAGGGAAGGTAGAAATGTAACACTGATAGATACATAGATAGAGAATTGTATCTCTCTCGTTCTCTCTCTCTCTCTCTCTCTCCTCTATCCTTCCTTCCTCTCCCCCCTCCCTCCCTCCCTCTCAGTTGCTTCGTCGTCTTCATTGTCTGCCGGTCCTGAGCTGTTCCGGTCGCGGTCGCAATTCACCAGCAGGACGGCCCCTTTCCCGTCGGGCCCCCAAGTCCACGAGTCCTGGAGAGAAGTGGAGGAGAGTTTTATCTTTCTATAGAATGTTCCGTTTTGGTGACTTTGTATTCTCAGTGTCGGGAACTTTCTCCTGAGTGTCAGCGTGCTGCGTTCTTTGATTATTAAAGAGAACCGGTCATGGCGGCGATCTGGTGAAGTCACAATCAGTCTGCAGTGATTATAACAGGACAATAATGACTTCAGACTTGTAGATTCGGCTTATTATTATGTTTTACTTCCTTTGTCTGGGGACAGTTCCGGAGCTGACAGACATGAGGAGCCCCCCCCCTGTAGTATCCTGCCCTTATGTTAGTGACACATGCTGTCCCCCAGCCCTGAAGTGTGCATAGCAGTATCAGGTCCTGTGGCTGTACCCCCGAGGCTCTGGAAGACGCAGGACACTATTGGAGCGCACACACAACTTTATTACCTTGTTTTTCATTCCTCGGCTCACAAAGCCGATCCGATTCACATCCACGTCCAGGGACACCGCTGGAAACACAAGAAAACCCGGATCAGCCGATGACACTGAGGCTTCAGTTTCACAATTGTTCAGCAGGAGACGAATTACCGCGCTACAGCCTTCCATCAGATGCAGATCTACGAATCTCTTTCATATCTACTCTCCCTCTCTCTCCGATTGATCTATTCTATCTATCTATCTACATCTATCTATCTCTCCATCTATTCTCTCTCTTTCATATCCCCTCTCCCTCTCTCTCTCGTTGTCTCTCTCGTTCTCTCTCTCATATCTATTGATCTATTCTCTCTCTCGTTCTCTCCCCCCCCTCTCTCTCTCTCCTTCTCTCTCTCTCTCTCCTTCTCTCTCTCTCTCTCCCTCTATATTCTCTCTCTCTTTCTCTCTCTCGTTCTCTCTCTCTCTCCATCTATATTCTCTCTCTCATTCTCTCTCTCGTTCTCTCTCTCTCTCCATCTATATTCTCTCTCTCATTCTCTCTCTCGTTCTCTCTCTCTCTCCATCTATATTCTCTCTCTCATTCTCTCTCTCGTTCTCTCTCTCTCTCCATCTATATTCTCTCTCTCGTTCTCTCTCTCATATCTATTGATCTATTCTCTCTCTCTCTCTCTCGTTCTCTCTCTCTCTCTCGTTCTCTCTCTCTCGTTCTCTCTCTCTCGTTCTCTCTCTCTCGTTCTCTCTCTCTCGTTCTATCTCTCATATCTATTGATCTATTCTCTCTCTCTCTCTCTCGTTCTCTCTCTCTCTCTCGTTCTCTCTCTCTCTCTCGTTCTCTCTCATATCTCCTGATGATGGAACTTGAAGTTCTGGATAAGCCGGGAAGGGGCGAGGTGATGACCCCCCGAGGACAGGAGACACTCACCCACACTTGTCACGTACAGCATGACGCTGCTCACGTGCTCCTTCCCCTGCGCCGTGTAATAGGAAACTTTCACCTGAAAAAGAACAACAACGTAACAATTGTATAGAAATGATTCCGTGTTACAATGGATGAGGGTGACGAGTGTTGGGGCGTTCTTCAGCAAAGATCGGCTGGACGTGACAAATCTCCTTCTATGACAATACGAATGTGGGGAGAAGCTGTCACTGTGCGGGGAAAGAGCTTCATACAGGGAGGGTCAGTGTTGGGGTTACAGGGAGGGTTAGTGGTGGGGTTACAGGGAAGGTTAGTGTTGGGGTTACAGGGAAGGTTAGTGTTGGGGTTACAGGGAAGGTTAGTGTTGGGGTTACAGGGAAGGTTAGTGTTGGGGTTACAGGGAAGGTTAGTGTTGGGGTTACAGGGAAGGTTAGTGTTGGGGTTACAGGGAAGGTTAGTGTTGGGGTTACAGGGAAGGTTAGTGTTGGGGTTACAGGGAAGGTTAGTGTTGGGGTTACAGGGAAGGTTAGTGTTGGGGTTACAGGGAAGGTTAGTGTTGGGGTTACAGGGAAGGTTAGTGTTGGGGTTACAGGGAGGGTCAGTCTTGGGGTCACAGGGATGGTCAGTCTTGGGGTTACAGGGAGGGTTAGTGGTGGGGTTACAGGGAAGGTTAGTGTTGGGGTTACAGGTAAGGTTAGTGTTAGGGTTACAGGGAGGGTCAGTGTTGGGGTTACAGGGAGGGTCAGTCTTGGGGTCACAGGGATGGTCAGTCTTGGGGTTACAGGGAGGGTTAGTGGTGGGGTTACAGGGAAGGTTAGTGTTGGGGTTACAGGGAAGGTTAGTGTTAGGGTTACAGGGAGGGTCAGTGTTGGGGTTACAGGGAGGGTCAGTCTTGGGGTCACAGGGATGGTCAGTCTTGGGGTTACAGGGAGGGTTAGTGGTGGGGTTACAGGGAAGGTTAGTGTTGGGGTTACAGGGAAGGTTAGTGTTAGGGTTACAGGGAGGGTCAGTGTTGGGGTTACAGGGAGGGTCAGTCTTGGGGTCACAGGGATGGTCAGTCTTGGGGTTACAGGGAGGGTTAGTGGTGGGGTTACAGGGAAGGTTAGTGTTGGGGTTACAGGGAAGGTTAGTGTTAGGGTTACAGGGAGGGTCAGTGTTGGGGTTACAGGGAGGGTCAGTCTTGGGGTCACAGGGATGGTCAGTCTTGGGGTTACAGGGAGGGTTAGTGGTGGGGTTACAGGGAAGGTTAGTGTTGGGGTTACAGGGAAGGTTAGTGTTAGGGTTACAGGGAGGGTCAGTGTTGGGGTTACAGGGAGGGTCAGTCTTGGGGTCACAGGGATGGTCAGTCTTGGGGTTACAGGGAGGGTTAGTGGTGGGGTTACAGGGAAGGTTAGTGTTGGGGTTACAGGGAAGGTTAGTGTTAGGGTTACAGGGAGGGTCAGTGTTGGGGTTACAGGGAGGGTCAGTCTTGGGGTCACAGGGATGGTCAGTCTTGGGGTTACAGGGAGGGTTAGTGGTGGGGTTACAGGGAAGGTTAGTGTTGGGGTTACAGGGAAGGTTAGTGTTAGGGTTACAGGGAGGGTCAGTGTTGGGGTTACAGGGAGGGTCAGTCTTGGGGTCACAGGGATGGTCAGTCTTGGGGTTACAGGGAGGGTTAGTGGTGGGGTTACAGGGAAGGTTAGTGTTGGGGTTACAGGGAAGGTTAGTGTTAGGGTTACAGGGAGGGTCAGTGTTGGGGTTACAGGGAGGGTCAGTCTTGGGGTCACAGGGATGGTCAGTCTTGGGGTTACAGGGAGGGTTAGTGGTGGGGTTACAGGGAAGGTTAGTGTTGGGGTTACAGGGAAGGTTAGTGTTAGGGTTACAGGGAGGGTCAGTGTTGGGGTTACAGGGAGGGTTAGTGTTGGGGTTACGGGGAAGGTTAGTGTTGGGGTTACAGGTAAGGTTAGTGTTAGGGTTACAGGGAGGGTTAATGTAAGGGTTACAGGGAGGGTTAGTGTTGGGGTTACAGGGAGGGACAGTGTTGGGGTTACAGGGAGGGTCAGTGTCGGGGTCACAGGGATGGTCAGTCTTGGGGTTACAGGGAGGGTTAGTGGTGGGGTTACAGGGAGGGTATCAGTGTTTGGGTTACGGGGAGGGTTAGTGTTGGGGTTAAAGGGAGGGTCAGTGTTATGATTGGTGTTAGGGTTACCAGGATTGTTATTGATAGGGTTCCAGGGATGGTTAGTGTTAGTTATGGGGTTAGGTTTGGGGCTTTATGGAAGATTACG
>NW_017307801.1:79672-88239 GCF_000935625.1 Nanorana parkeri
GGTGGAAATATGAACTCTGACGCCCTTCTCAAGCGGCCATTTCTCTCCTTTTCCTGGTTTCCTGACCGCCTTGGAGTTGTAGAGCATGAAGACGTCAATGTTGCTGGTTCCGCGGACCTCGAAGGTCTCGGCCTCTCTGGGGAGATACCTGCCAAGGGACAAAGAACAAGTCAAAGGGTATGCGCCGCTGTGACATGGGGCGTCATTGGTCCTCGGGGACTGCGGACTGTAGTACAGAGGGACTGTATACACGGCTACGCGGATCAGGACGGGAATGTATATATTAAATACAGAGAACAATATATAAGCTTATATAACAATTCTTAGCGGTGCGCCGTCTACCCCCGCACACTCACCCCGTATATTATATGACGAACAATTATACTCTATGTGCCGTCTGTCATTATCTGAATTATATTTCCCTATAAAATTCCCTTTTATAGCAGCCAGAGGCTCCGGGCTCATCCCCAGACAGGCGGAGGAGAGAGTGCCGCCACTCACCTGGAGGAATGGACGTACTGACTGCATTCTGTGACCTCCTGTGACTTCCTATGACCTCATATAACCTCCTGTGACTTCCTGTGACCTCCTGTGACTTCCTATGACCTCATATAACCTCCTGTGACTTCCTGTGACCTCCTGTGACTTCCTGTGAGCTGACACCGTCATTATTATTATTATTGATTTATATTATGTAAACATAAAAACAGAACGAATCTCAGTATCTGATAAGAAAATCTTTACCATTCTCCACCCACATATAATACATACAGTACAACGCTACAGTCTATGGATCCTCATCACAAACAGAGCAATCCTGAGAATAAGAACAGATACCGAGAATGACACCCGGCATACAGGACAAGGGAAGTGGTACTGTGCAGAGTCCATACATACAGAATAAGAACAGATACTGAGAATGACACCCGGCATACAGGACAAGGGAAGTGGTACTGTGCAGAGTCCATACATACAGAATAAGAACAGATACTGAGAATGACACCCGGCATACAGGACAAGGGAAGTGGTACTGTGCAGAGTCCATACATACAGAATAAGAACAGATACTGAGAATGACACCCGGCATACAGGACAAGGGAAGTGGTACTGTGCAGAGTCCATACATACAGAATAAGAACAGATACTGAGAATGACACCCGGCATACAGGACAAGGGAAGTGGTACTGTGCAGAGTCCATACATACAGAATAAGAACAGATACTGAGAATGACACCCGGCATACAGGACAAGGGAAGTGGTACTGTGCAGAGTCCATACATACAGAATAAGAACAGATACTGAGAATGACACCCGGCATACAGGACAAGGGAAGTGGTACTGTGCAGAGTCCATACATACAGAATAAGAACAGATACTGAGAATGACACCCGGCATACAGGACAAGGGAAGTGGTACTGTGCAGAGTCCATACATACAGAATAAGAACAGATACTGAGAATGACACCCGGCATACAGGACAAGGGAAGTGGTACTGTGCAGAGTCCATACATACAGAATAAGAACAGATACTGAGAATGACACCCGGCATACAGGACAAGGGAAGTGGTACTGTGCAGAGTCCATACATACAGAATAAGAACAGATACTGAGAATGACACCCGGCATACAGGACAAGGGAAGTGGTACTGTGCAGAGTCCATACATACAGAATAAGAACAGATACTGAGAATGACACCCGGCATACAGGACAAGGGAAGTGGTACTGTGCAGAGTCCATACATACAGAATAAGAACAGATACTGAGAATGACACCCGGCATACAGGACAAGGGAAGTGGTACTGTGCAGAGTCCATACATACAGAATAAGAACAGATACTGAGAATGACACCCGGCATACAGGACAAGGGAAGTGGTACTGTGCAGAGTCCATACATACAGAATAAGAACAGATACTGAGAATGACACCCGGCATACAGGACAAGGGAAGTGGTACTGTGCAGAGTCCATACATACAGAATAAGAACAGATACTGAGAATGACACCCGGCATACAGGACAAGGGAAGTGGTACTGTGCAGAGTCCATACATACAGAATAAGAACAGATACTGAGAATGACACCCGGCATACAGGACAAGGGAAGTGGTACTGTGCAGAGTCCATACATACAGAATAAGAACAGATACTGAGAATGACACCCGGCATACAGGACAAGGGAAGTGGTACTGTGCAGAGTCCATACATACAGAATAAGAACAGATACTGAGAATGACACCCGGCATACAGGACAAGGGAAGTGGTACTGTGCAGAGTCCATACATACAGAATAAGAACAGATACTGAGAATGACACCCGGCATACAGGACAAGGGAAGTGGTACTGTGCAGAGTCCATACATACAGAATAAGAACAGATACTGAGAATGACACCCGGCATACAGGACAAGGGAAGTGGTACTGTGCAGAGTCCATACATACAGAATAAGAACAGATACTGAGAATGACACCCGGCATACAGGACAAGGGAAGTGGTACTGTGCAGAGTCCATACATACAGAATAAGAACAGATACTGAGAATGACACCCGGCATACAGGACAAGGGAAGTGGTACTGTGCAGAGTCCATACATACAGAATAAGAACAGATACTGAGAATGACACCCGGCATACAGGACAAGGGAAGTGGTACTGTGCAGAGTCCATACATACAGAATAAGAACAGATACTGAGAATGACACCCGGCATACAGGACAAGGGAAGTGGTACTGTGCAGAGTCCATACATACAGAATAAGAACAGATACTGAGAATGACACCCGGCATACAGGACAAGGGAAGTGGTACTGTGCAGAGTCCATACATACAGAATAAGAACAGATACTGAGAATGACACCCGGCATACAGGACAAGGGAAGTGGTACTGTGCAGAGTCCATACATACAGAATAAGAACAGATACTGAGAATGACACCCGGCATACAGGACAAGGGAAGTGGTACTGTGCAGAGTCCATACATACAGAATAAGAACAGATACTGAGAATGACACCCAGCATACAGGACAAGAGAAGTGGTACTGTGTGTGCAGTTATCTAATCATGACGTGTATGACAATAATAGTAACATATATAATACATGTATGATTACATACTTTGTAGCAATGTGTCACTCATCTGGTAATTATATGTGACAACATCTCTTCTGAACATACAGGTCACATGTGTCACTCGCCGCCAGTCATTCCTGAGTCCCCGTCACCAGCAATAATACTGCAGCGTGGACGGCTAATGTGACGTTGGCATGACGACAGGAAATATGTGCGGCACGCCGTGTCATGTGACACTCCTCATTTACTATTTAATCTCATTTTAATGAATATTCAGGCCGGGAAGAGTCACAGCCAGGACTGTCCTTCGGGGGAGCAGAGCCACTGGACTGTCACAGCTTCTCCTTCCCGTAATCCCTGGCCAGTAGAACGAGACAATTATTAAAGCGGAACTCCGCCACAAAAACTTTCAATGAAATATATTTACCCGCAAAGGAAATAACATTCTGACCCCCCGCCAAATATTGAGTAGGTCCCCCTTCTCCTGACCCGTCCAGGCATGGACTCCACTAGACCTCTGAAGGTGTGCTGTGGTATCTGGTACCAAGCCGTCAGTATCAGATCCTATAAGTCCTGTAAGGTGTGAGGTGATCGGCCTCCATGGACTTGGATCCTGGTGCCATCTCTTCCCCAGGTAAGTGAAGCACACGCACCCGGCCATACACATCAGATCCGGCCACCTTCTTCCATTGCTCCGTGCTCCAGTTCTGATGCTCATGCGCACAATGTAGGTGCTTTTTCGTGGTGGACACGGGTCAGCATGGGCCCCCTGACCGGCCTATCTATCAGAACCAACATTCACTTTATCAGCAATTAGATTTCCAGTATCTCTTCTATTGGATCGGACTACACGAGCCATACTTCCCTCTCCCACCTCTATCAAGGAGCCTTCCCTCCCCCTGTCCATCAATGAGCCTTCTCTCGCCCCCTCCATCAATGAGCCTTCTCTCGCCCCCTCCATCAATGAGCCTTCTCTCGCCCCCTCCATCAATGAGCCTTCTCTCGCCCCCTCCATCAATGAGCCTTCTCTCGCCCCCTCCATCAATGAGCCTTCTCTCGCCCCCTCCATCAATGAGCCTTCTCTCGCCCCCTCCATCAATGAGCCTTCTCTCGCCCCCTCCATCAATGAGCCTTCTCTCGCCCCCTCCATCAATGAGCCTTCTCTCGCCCCCTCCATCAATGAGCCTTCTCTCGCCCCCTCCATCAATGAGCCTTCTCTCGCCCCCTCCATCAATGAGCCTTCTCTCGCCCCCTCCATCAATGAGCCTTCTCTCGCCCCCTCCATCAATGAGCCTTCTCTCGCCCCCTCCATCAATGAGCCTTCTCTCGCCCCCTCCATCAATGAGCCTTCTCTCGCCCCCTCCATCAATGAGCCTTCTCTCGCCCCCTCCATCAATGAGCCTTCTCTCGCCCCCTCCATCAATGAGCCTTCTCTCGCCCCCTCCATCAATGAGCCTTCTCTCGCCCCCTCCATCAATGAGCCTTCTCTCGCCCCCTCCATCAATGAGCCTTCTCTCGCCCCCTCCATCAATGAGCCTTCTCTCGCCCCCTCCATCAATGAGCCTTCTCTCGCCCCCTCCATCAATGAGCCTTCTCTCGCCCCCTCCATCAATGAGCCTTCTCTCGCCCCCTCCATCAATGAGCCTTCTCTCGCCCCCTCCATCAATGAGCCTTCTCTCGCCCCCTCCATCAATGAGCCTTCTCTCGCCCCCTCCATCAATGAGCCTTCTCTCGCCCCCTCCATCAATGAGCCTTCTCTCGCCCCCTCCATCAATGAGCCTTCTCTCGCCCCCTCCATCAATGAGCCTTCTCTCGCCCCCTCCATCAATGAGCCTTCTCTCGCCCCCTCCATCAATGAGCCTTCTCTCGCCCCCTCCATCAATGAGCCTTCTCTCGCCCCCTCCATCAATGAGCCTTCTCTCGCCCCCTCCATCAATGAGCCTTCTCTCGCCCCCTCCATCAATGAGCCTTCTCTCGCCCCCTCCATCAATGAGCCTTCTCTCGCCCCCTCCATCAATGAGCCTTCTCTCGCCCCCTCCATCAATGAGCCTTCTCTCGCCCCCTCCATCAATGAGCCTTCTCTCGCCCCCTCCATCAATGAGCCTTCTCTCGCCCCCTCCATCAATGAGCCTTCTCTCGCCCCCTCCATCAATGAGCCTTCTCTCGCCCCCTCCATCAATGAGCCTTCTCTCGCCCCCTCCATCAATGAGCCTTCTCTCGCCCCCTCCATCAATGAGCCTTCCCTCCCCCGTCCATCAATGAGCCTTCTCTCCCCCCCTCCATCAATGAGCCTTCCCACCCCCCGTCCATCAATGAGGTCTTTGTTATGGGAGAGGGTGGAGACAAGACCAGTCACCCTGCATAAGGAGTGAGGAGCAGTGAGCGGTCATTATTACAGGAGGGGGCGGAGACAAGACCGGTCACCCTGCACAAGGAGAGAGCAGCAGTGACCGGTCTTTATTACTGGAAGCTCCAAGTCTCACACAAGCTTACCAAGATTTAAGAAGAAGAACACACATGACTCTTGTATGTTGTATGAGGACGATATCTGCTGATCCCGGAGTCCAGCTTTAAGTCCAGTTACTTAATGCGAATTAGCACAACACAGAGAAGTCAATTGTCACTAATGCCGCTAAGCTCCGGAGCTTTGCGCACACAAGACGCCGTGTCACATCAATCATCACATTTATAATCGTTTAATCCCGGAGCTCAGTCAGATATTTTCTGAGCCTCTTCAAAGGCTCTGGAACCAGTTTCAGTAATGAGGGAGATTTGTGACACTTCCAGGGACACTGCGGTGCTGTCCAATAGGGGCCCCCGATGACCTCCCAGTGAATATTGCGCAATCCTCCCCGCAGGTCATTGGCCGGTCCGGCTCTCCATTGTGCGCGGTGAGATATTGACGGAAATGCTTTATTCCTTTCACACCTTTTTTTAAAATTGCTTTTATTTCATAACATACCCCGGCGGTAGGCAACTTCGGCAACCCAGCTGTGGCGAGACTACAAATCCCAGAATGCCCCTGGGAGACATGCCCGTGGCTATCAGAGTCCTTGTAGTTCCACAACAGCCGTAGTGCCAAGATTACCCACCCCCTACATACTGGTTTTTCCCCAGCTCAGTGCTGCTGATCTTGTGCCCATCCACCCCCCCCTTCAGTGACTTCCTGTCTACATGCGCATGCAGGGCCGGATTTCCCACATGGCCAACCAAGGGGCAGCCTCGGGGCAGCAGGGAGTAGAGGGGCAGCAGGGGTGTGGACCCAATGCCAGCACAATGTGTTTTAGTCTTCACCAGGGGTACATGTGAGAGGGTGACAACCCAGGAGCACAAGTGAGAGGCAGGGACAGGGCGTTCCATAGAGGTTCCCACCGCACTCCCTTTTTTTTTCCCCGTCATGCCTGATGAAGGGACCCTGAGTGGCCACCGCAACGTTGCTTTATGACGAGACGTGTGCACATCAATAAAATGACCACTCGTTGAAGATTTTACTTTGGTGTGCTGGTGATATACTTTACTATAGGGACAGGGGGTTGTCACCCTATAACAGGAAGTGCTTGAACAAGGACCCTCATGGCGAGATCACCAGGGCATTTTCTAAAGATTGCAGATCTAAAAATAATGACAATTAGCATGATGAAGCTTGTATTGGATATTAGTGACGGGATCGATCTACTTTAGGCCCATCCAGAAAACTGTCCCCTCCCCCTCGTCACTCTCTGACCTCCGGCTTTAGAAATTACCTATAAAGGGGTCCAATGGACCACAAAGAAAAGAACACTGAACACCCTCATGTGACCATTGGCTGGGCAGCCTAGATTACTGGGGGCCAGTTTATAGGATCTGAATGGCACCCCAATGCACCGCCCCAATGCGCATGCATCGCAACCTAGCAACACACTAACTTGCATTGTCGTGCGCTGCGCTGGTGAAAACGCGGCATGCACCTTCCTTTGGTTTGCCCTTACGCAACGCACGTTGGCCCAGACCAAGCGTCCACTCACAGCCACCTCACTGGCTACATTGTATTCAGCGAAGGCGTGAAAAAGATACATTTCCTGTTTCTTAGGCGGAGGACAGAAAACATGACAGTTACTGCAATCATCCCCGACGTGAGATCACCCGCTACAAATCCTCTATTCATACACATGACGGGGGCGGAGTCCGGCCTTGAACCCTCTGCACCCTGCGCGATGTGACGAGATGTCAGGCTACGCCCACTGCGGGCGGACTGAGTCACCCCCGGGAATGTGGAGGGTCACACCGCTGGAACCTGACAAGTGTAACAGTTACGTTTCCTGCAGGGAGCGAGCCGGGCCCGGGACTGTTCTGGTAGGATCCGGGACCCGTTAGGAATGTGGACTGCAGCTCGGCATGCATGGAAATGGATATGAAGGCGAGCAATGCAATCCTGGAGCTCCACTTTAAAGTGGAAGATCGGCTTAGAATGAAACAGCCATGTAACACATTGATCGGTGCACGGCGCCATGTTTGACTGCTGTCCACACTCCGGTTGTGCAGCAATCAATGTGCCGGTGACACCATCCGACTCATGGTGTCACCGACTCCCCCCTTTCCTTCCATGCTAGTAGAAAAGTGCGATTCGTTTTGTTTCCCGAATCAAAATTCGGACGAATTATCCAGAATTTGAACATTCGGACACATCCGAATTTCCGAGTCCCAATGCATCCGAGTGTGTCCGATATTCCGTTTCCAAATTTCAGATCCCATCCGAATTTCGTTCAAAAATAAAACTGAAACTGAATGGGACATGTGACTTTTCTGGCCAATCAGATGTGTTTTTCGGTTTATTGCATCCGAATGGGTCTGAATACAAATTGTCGTTACGACAACATGGGAGCCATATACGGTATATACATATAATACTAAAGCTGAGGCTCCCAGACCCGAATGGTGTGTCATTTGGGACCCGTGTGTCATTTGGGACCCGTGTGTCATTTGGGAGCTCCTGTATGCCATTCGGGTCTGGGAGCCTCAGCTTTAGTATTAATACCTGTATACGGTTTTCTGTTGTATTCGCAATTAATATTCGTAAACTCATCCGAAACTAACGAAAATTCTGATTTCGTCCGAATCCGAAAGCCAAACGGAATTGATTTTCGGATCCGAATCCCGAAATAACGAAATAACCGAACCGAATTTTTCCGCAGCATACATGTCTACATGCTAGTGATTGGGAAGTCTGACTGGAAACTGATTGCCGCCAGTTCACCGGTTTTCCTTCCTGGGACCACTTCTGGTCGGTTCTGACCACTGCAGACCGGGAACATCCCACAAGAGCCGCAGTGTTGGAGTGGCTCTGACCCAGCCGTCTAGGATCACAATTTGGTCCCTCAAATCCTTCCACTTCTCCATTATATCTGCTCCCAACACATCAACTTCAGGGACAAAATGTTTACTTCCTGTCTAATATATCCCCCCACTTCCAGGTGTCATTGTAATATATCCCCCCACTTCCAGGTGTCATTGTAATATATCCCCCCC